>NC_064281.1:15960000-16260000 GCF_003254725.2 Canis lupus dingo | reverse complement strand
GCCAAAGAGTTTTCATGCAATCTCATTTGGTCTTTAGAATAAGTCTGTGTCTCTCATGTTCTGTCTCCCTTTCTGATATTTCCCACTCATTTTTTCTCCTTTCCCCTTTATTTCCTTTCACTATTTTTTATATTCCCAAATGAATGAGACCATGTAATGTTTGTCCTTCTCCGATTGACTTATTTAACACCAATAAAAAATAAATTTATAAAAAAATAAATTCTACTTAGGTAACACACACACACACACACACACACACACACAAAATAGAGTAAGTCTGTGAAGTAGCTATTGCCCCATTTTGTAGACGAAGAAATGAAGCCTCAGTGGGTGAAAAAGAACTTGCCAAAGTTAGAAAGCGAGGAAAGTTGGAGCCAAGGAATCAAGTTCAGAGCTAACATTATGCTTCCCTGAAAGAAAATTTGGAAAACTTGACTGGACTGGCTCTCATGATGACTTCCCATGGCACCACGGGACTCATAGCTGTTAGTGAAGAGAGGCTCCCAGGATCAGAGAAGATTGGGTTAACCTGGGTTGTCTCCTGCAGAACTTTTCAAAAACGCTAACGTATGTGTGCACTGCAAACCTATCAAACAGTGACTGTATAGCATGGTGGCTACAATTAATGATCCTGTATCATAAACTTGAAAGTTGCTAAGACAGAAAATCTTAAAATTTCTCACCATAAAAAAATGGTAAGCAGTTTGCAATATGCATGTGTACCACATCATTATATTGTATAGATACCTTACACTCATACAATGTTCGGTATCAATTACATCTCAGTAAACTGTAGAAAACAGAACCAATGCAAACGCCAGGAATAAGGAAGCTGTGGTATACATCATTTACCAAAAAGAAAGTATTGACCATGGAAAGTTTGTTTGTTTTTGTAGGATACACATTAACTGTAGAGTAAGTATGTGAAGCTTTCCTAAGGAAATTATTCTCAATAGGGTCCTCATTGGATGCCTTGCTGGATCTAGAAGTGGATCCAATGGATGTCTTTGGCACTTCCATGCTTCTAGGGGTGAGGCTTGATACTGGAACATTTAATAAAGGCTGGTCACTAAAAAAATAATAAGTATCCCCCTCACTATCTGGGCTTGTTATCCAAACTTTCACTATCTGAACTCAGTACCCAAATAGATAATGAGGAAGTAAGGAATACTTATATTTATTTTTTCTCAGATGAGACACATAGGCCCTAACTTCCTTGGGGAAGAAATACAAGATAAACCTTCATGGAAATACCTTATGTTAATAATAACATAACAGGGGTACCTGGGTGGCTCAGTGGTTGGCCGTCTGTCTTTTGGCTCAGGTCATGATCCTGGGGTCTGGGGATCGAGTCCTGTATCAGGCTCCCTGCAGGGAGCCTGCTTCTCCCTCTGCCTCTCTGTGTGTCTCTCATGAATAAATAAATAAAATCTTAAATAATAACATAACAGGCCCCCCAATTGCCCGAGTGTACCATTCCCACCCTTCTTTACCCATCTCTTTGTTGTAGGACTGGATACCTGCAAACAACCTTTCTCAGACTCCCTTGCCTGTTGGCTTCTGGTTGGGTTCTGCCAATGGGAAAGAATGCTAGGAGATCGGAAGGTGGAAGAAAGGGAGAAGACATTTTTCTCCAGCTGCTGGTGGTGTCTGTGGCACAGCAGATGGCCCTCTGCCTTTCCAGCACTTGTGGTGATGGACAGTTGCCATAGCTGCCAGCACGTGAGGGCTACAGGGACAGTAGCAGATCTGACATCAGGTGCGGCTACGGGCTCCGATGGCCTTGGAGGTTTTCAGGAGTGACAGGATTCTCAGAGCATCCGCAGTGTGGGAACACTTTCAGGGAAGAGCAAACTCCTGAGCTGTGGTAACAGCGCCTCTTCCCTTTGGCTCATCCAGTCCTAGCAGTGGTTTCTCCCATCTCTGGGGTAGCTTCCTGCCAGTTACTACTCTTGGAGTCTCCTCCCTTCCCCTCAAGCTCCCTGGGCATGGCCCACACTCTTATAAACCATTTCCTGCATTAAACTCCCTCTGAAAGACCTAGAGTGGCTCTGCCTTCCCGACTGATACACCCACACAACTAGGTTTTCCCACACTCCTGCAGTATTTCTTAAGCCTTCTTACAGAAGCCCTTCTAAAGGTAGAGAAGGATGAATGTGATTTCTTTTCTCTGCGTACCTGACATCTGATGGTTTAGCCCCAGGCAGGAGATATATTTTCAGTATCTTGTTTCGTGTTAAAATTTTTATTTTTATAAAAATCTGCATCGTGAATGACTTGACATTAAAGATGCATCATGCTTATCATGTGGTTCGGCTTACCCTGGCGCATCACCGCATACGCCTTGTGTAAATATCTCAGTTTGAAAAGCAAGAAACCCAGGGGCCATCTGAAACTCTCTTAGCAGTAGGTCACCAAAGCACTAGCGCCTGTCCTTAGAGAGCAAACCTTGGGAGGCAGCTTGGCAAAGTGGAGAACATGGCCTTGGAAGCAGGCAGGCTGGATTCCAGACCTAAGGGTCATCTGCTAGCTGTGTGACTTAGAGCCAGTGTCTTAACTTCTCTGAGCCTCTCCCTGTTTATAAATCAAACCTAGGAATCTCTAACATACCAGGTTGTTATGAGGATTTGCTATAATACAGGTTAAGTGCTTGGGGTCACCTAGATGCTTACTAAATACTAAATTTCTGGTGTCATGATCTGCTAATGGGCATTACAGCCTTTCATGGTTGGTTTTCAAGGGCCTCCTCTCTGTAGCTCTTGGGAATGAAGAGAAGTTATTAGCCCACTCCCATAACCATCAGCTAGAAGAAAAACTGAGAGAAATCAATTGTTGCTTCTCATCAGGAAGAGGATAGGACTCCTTGATCCAGTGACTGACTTGTAGTCAGCCTTCACCTCACCCGCCAGGGACCTGCTTCACAAGAGGGGGTCACCAGTGACACCTCTACCATGCGTGCTGCCTCTCTCATTCTCTTAAATCCCACAGCACTAAATAACGTCTGGAAATCTAGACACAGCTTCTGCCCAGTAACTTATAGTATAAATACATTTTTCTATAATTGTAGGATGTACAAATCCAATGCTGAAATCACCCTGGCTGTGCCACATTTAACTCAAGACAAAAAATTCATAAAATGGGTGGCCTGAGCTTCAGATTTTCAGGAGGGAGGTGTCCTCTGGGGTCACTGATGTTGATTTCCCTCTGTCCCTAAGTGAAACTTCCATGTATTATTAGAAGCTCTAATAGTCGTAATAAGCAGTATCACCGTCAAGAAATGGAGAAGTCTAAAATACTCTATTTAAAGGACATTTGCTGTAGGGTATTTGCATTTGTGAGACAGTGTGGTTCCTAGCTGTTAGCATCGCCTCCTGTCACTCCTTTTCTCCTCTTGCTGTCCCCAGGCTTCTCTCTTCACTGAATGCTAACTGGGCTAGTGTAAACAGACCCTGTTTTAAATTTGAAATGAGTGATAAGAAACCAGAAGGAATTGGATCTTAGATCTTAAAGCTTTATTTTAAAGAATTATGGGGACATCTTGCTGGCTCAGTCAGAGGACCGTGTGACTCTTCATCTCACGGTGGTGAGTTCGAGCCCCAGGTTGGGTGTAGAGATTACTTAAATAATTGTTTTTTAAAGAAACAATTATGAAATAGATGGCCAGGTGATCTAAAAAGAGGGCTTGGTACATTTACAAAATAGCAGGTACTTACTTTGCAGAGCGAAAGAGGTTTTTCTAGAGATGAATTCTGCTTACTTAAAATGTCATCAGCATATCTACATCAGCCTGTCAGTAATCCAACACCACCATTAGAGACCACACAGAAGATCTATTTATTCTTTCAGAGCATAAATATTTATTGGGGACCCACTAGAAGTCCGGCATTGCAATAGGCAAAGACTGATACAATTTCTGCCATTGTGAAACTTCGAGTCTAGTGTAGCAGGTAGATCCAGTGGGTTGAATAGAGGTGCCCAAAAGCTATGCCCACCTGAAACTTGTGAATATGACCTTATTTGGAAAAAGTGTCATTGCAGATATAATTAAGGTTCTTGAGATAAGATTGTCCTGGATTAGGGTGGGTCCTAAATCCAATCAGTGTCCTCCCGAGAGACTAGAGGAAGACTCTGAGAGGCAGATGCAGCCACAGGCCAGTGGAGGCGAGGAACCACCAGAAGCTGGAAGAGGCAAGGAAGGGCTCTCCCTTACAGCCTCCTGAGAGAGTGCAGTCCTGCCAACACCTTGCTTTGAGACTTCTGGCCTCCAGAACTGTGAGAGAACACAATTCCGCTGTTTTAAGGGACCAAAATTGTGGTAATTTGTTCAGCAGTCCTAGGAAACTAATACAGCAGACTCTCTAGTCAAGTAACCACAAAATAAATATAAAATTGCAATGGTGCTAAAAGCTCTGATGAAAAATTAAGTGATGTACCAAAAGCACTCACCACAGGGATTTGACCTCCCTGGGGAGGGAATATTCTGAGGGATAAAGAACAGAGGGAACAGCACATGGGAAGTCTCTGGGAGAAAAGGCGGTGCTGGCTGGTACCGGGTCCAGGGAGGGGCAGGGAAGCGACTTTCAAGATGACCTCAAGGGTTCAAGATGAGGTCAGGCCAATTCACCCCATCAGACCTTACTGGCCATTTCAAGGACTTTGGTGTATTATGTAGGATCAACAGAGAAGAATCCACATATATTAAGTTCAAAGTATGGTATGTAATCCATATAGAAAATTAGGCAGTTGGTTGAAAAAAGCTCCAGAAAATGAGAATCACTAAAAATGACACATGGATACCTTTAACATTTTATTTGAAATGTGCCTTCATGCTCCATTCTCTCCGCGCAGATTCAAGACTTTGACTTTAAGTATGGGTTAGATTAGTGTCTTTCTGTGGCCTCTTTCTTATCTTTAAGGTGTTGTCTAGGCTTTCCATTTCAGTTTCTTCTAAGAAAGAACTCAAAGATAATTGCAAAGCATTCTGAGTGTGGAATCCTTCTAGGGCTTTATTTCATGAGGCCTTCTGCAGATTTCTGACGCATACTTAATTGAACAATACTCTTTATAATGATCTGCCTTTAGTGAGCCTTTCCAAAGCATTCAACCTGGTTTTCAGAGAAAAACATTCTCTGAAATATGACTGTGTTCATGTTTCATCAACTTGCATAATACTTCATTAAATTGGGTAATTATTTCAAAAACTGACAAAAACAGGTTTGAGGCTCTTAGTAAACATACGGCTCAACTGGTAGGAGCAGAAATATGTGAGCATCCTGGAGAGTAGTCTACTAGCAACGAGCAATCAGTGTGCCTTGGTCATGGATTGTGTATTTTTACAGAGAGCATAAATGGGGAGCACTGGTGATTCCAGAAGGTTGATTAAATGGATGTGAGTTACAAGAATAAAATGAATCTGGGGGTGCCTGGATGACTCAGTGGTTGATCTGACCTGACCTTTGGCTCAGGTCATAATCCTGAGGTCCTGGGATTGAGTCCCACATCCGGCTCCCCACAGGGAGCCTGCTTCTCTCTCTGCCTCTCTCTCTGCCTCTCATGAATAAATAAATAAAATCCTTAAAAAAAAAAGATGAATCTGGATTTTATGAAGAATGGATTTAATGGAGCGAAGAATAGATGATTGTAGGCCAATTAGGCTAGCAATAGTCTATGTGAGGTATTTGTAGCTTCGATTTGTAGTTTGGTTCTCTATAATGGTAATGGAGAGATATGCCCACATTTGAGAGATTTAAATAAAATTGGCAAGATGGTCGGTTGGATATGGTGAGAGATAGCAAAGGGTCAAGGATGACTCCAAGTTTCTGGTTTGCAAAACTGGACAGGTGATGATGCATCCACTGAATTGGGCTGTGCTGGAATCGGACCAAGTTTGAGATGAGTTTGGGATATGTTGAGTTTGAGGTACCTTTAATATCCAAAAGGGGTCTGGATCTGGGAGGAGATATCTGGGCTAAAGTTCAGCATTTAAATATAATCAGTCTCACCAATACGTTACTGTCATGGCAACTTTCAATCAGCAGTAATTGTGCTTTGATTAAAATCTCATTAACTGCAATATTGCCTCAGCACAAAAATTGTCAGGACAATTTTGCATTACATTTGTACATTATAAAGCTATTCATTGCCATTATTTAACAGCCTGGTTGAAAAAAAGAAAAAGAAAACCATACACACCATTCCACAGATGACAAATTTTCAAAAGAAAATCCGACTCATTACTGTTTTTTCTCTATCCCTCATTAATAGTAACATATATTGTGTGCTTTCTGTAGGCATCTTCCTAAGGTTCACATATAATTTTAATTCATTCAATCTTTGAAAAGATTCTTTAAGGTAGATATTGATATCATCATGTTCATTTTACAGATGAGAAAGGTGAACCACAAACTCTTTTAATATTGCTCACCCCGTAAGTTGGCAGAGCTGTGAGTCACACCCCGGTGGCCTGTCTCCATCCAAAGCCACTGTCTGTAACCCCCGAGCCTCACTACCCCCAGTGAAAGGAGGCATCAACGGCCACAGGACTTCTGGGCACGTGGTGTGCTCCAGAATTCTAATGCCGAGGAGTGAAAACAGTGCAACCATCATAAAGTCCTATTCGACTCGCCTCACTGTCCATAGTCATGCAGCTTCCCAGCCCCCAGGTTCCTGTGTTTTTAGAAAAACACACTCTCTAAAGTAACAACACGAATTGCTGCTTCAAATGTTTTTGAGTCTTTGTGCTGCTGGCTCAGATAGCTTTCTTGCTGGCACAGGAAAGCAATAAAGCCAATAAGGAAACTATGAAGAAGAAAGCTTCTCTAAAGAGATCTGAAATCAGCTTTCAAAGTATGTAGAAGGAGGCTATGTTTGCAAAACAATAAGAACTGTCTCCAAGACTTTCTGATAGCTTCGGCAATACTGGGCACTTGACATCTGCAAAAAAAAACCCTCTTTTATCTCTGAAATAGTAAAGACGTCACAACATCAGCGTATTAATAACAAAGGACTTGTTTTGCTCTGGGGCAGCTAAAACATATTTCTTTCCTAGGAAATATTTTCTAGATCTCATCATGCCTGGTCATAAATTATGGATTTCTAAATTGTTGTTCGCCAGCTAACAGTCAGTTGGACAATCCTTTTTACAGAGGCGTAAGTTGACAGTGATTTAATATTGCAAACTTCATTCTGCCTGCTTTGCTTAAGGTTGTCAATTGAAAATAAAATGGTTTGAGGGAAGTAAATTCATCTTACATACCATGATACAACCATGATAAAATTTCATTGGCTTTCCCACAGCTCCAGGTGAGGCTCAAAACTCACTTTTTTCTTTTATCGTATTGGTCTCCAAAAACGGAAGTTGTTTTAATGGCTATCCCTTCTTTTTTCTTTCCTTTCTTTCTCTTTCTCTTTCTTTTCTGTTGTGTCCTTCCATCGACTTTATCCATCTGTCTCCCATTTCTCCTTCGCACCAGCTCTCCTATTCCCACCAGCCTATGTCTCCCCAGCAACCCCCCCCCCTTCCTTTCTGTTTCATACTCTCTACCTTCTTTATTCCTGTAAGAGTTAAATCGGGTACATGTATCATGTTTTCCACTTTTGCCATTGGCACAAAGCAGGAGTCGGCAACGTCTAACCCTCTGCCTGCTTTTGTAAATAAAGGTCTGTTGGAACACGGCCAAATGTACGTGTTTGCACACTGTCCACGGCTGCCCTCGTGCCACAGTGGCAGAGTTGAGGGGTTGTAGCTGAGACCATGTGGCCCACGAAGGCAAAAATATTTACTAATATTCCCTTTAGAGAACAAGTTTACTGACCGTGAGTATAAAGTATAGGCTCCAGCATTGAGCGGTCCTATATCTCTGGTCTTTGGAGTGGAGTACTTATCTCTCCAGGCCAGGGGAACTGTACTGCAATTTTTTTTTTTGCTACCTTGGGACCCTGGAAAGTCATTTGACATCTCCCTGCCAGTCCTCTCTGCAAAATCAGTCCCACGAAAAGTCCCTCTGCTCCTATTTCAGAAGGCTGCGGTGCTCATCCATGAAATCACGCTGCTGAGATATGCATGGGGAAAGGTAGGGAAGCCCCATAACTTCAGATGCCGGGATGCAGGTTTTCCTGGGGACACCGTGGTCAAGAGCATAAATGACCTGCGTGAGAAATAGCTTCTCTTTTGCAGCTTGAGGTGTCTGAATCGCAGTTTTTAGCTTCAACTGCCCACTCACCTTTGTATCCACTCTCCTGTGAAAGCTCATTTGTGATAAGGAAGCAAAAGGGCAGCTTCAAATACCCACCACAGAGGCAGTTTGGGAGCCGGGTCGTCCTGTGGAGCCACTAACTCAACACCAAGCCGAGATCCCGGGGCAGGCTGCCAAGAGCTGGTATTGGCCTGGCTGCGTGGAGTTCATCCTTTGGCTCCTGTTTTCTCAGGATGTTCCCAGAGTCCCATTTGTTTTGCCTGAGGCGGCCACCCTGTTCGTCATACCTTCGATTTATGAAGCGTGGCCTTGTAATTCAAGCTGTTCAAGGGCAATCTGCTTTCTCCTCAAACCAATTTGGCAAGATGATCTCTCTAGAAAACCGTGGGTATGGAACTGAGGGGCTGTGTAGAGACCGTGTGTGTTGGGGCTTCTTCCTTCCCTGTCAAACAGAAAATTGGAGAATAAATAGTGGTCACCAACTGGCAGTCATCGATAGAGCACCACCTTTGGGTGAATAGGCAGAAAGAAGCATGTGAGCTGGGCCCAGAGGGGCCCCTTCCTGGTTTCCTGTCTGATGCAGAGGAGAGAAAGGAGCTGGCCCCAGGCCAGGACGGCCGAAGGAGGGCGCCACCTGCCCCCGCGAGGGGCGGCACGAGGACCCGCAGACCCCGCGCATAGGGCCCCGGCTTGGGCCGCTCTCCGCGCCTGCACCTGCGCCTGCACCTGCACCTGCACCTGCACCTGACAGGAGGCCACGAGGCCTCCCGGGAGCTGGCTGCTCCAACACCAGCAGCCCAACATCCGCGGGAGCTTGTGAGAGGTGCGGACTCTCAGGCCCTGCCCCGGACCCGCCGCCCTTTAAAGCTCCCCAGGTGGGGCATCTGGGGGGCTCAGCGGTTGAGCGCCGCCTTCGGCCCAGGGCGTGATCCTGGAGTCCTGGGATCAAGTCCCGCATCGGGCTCCCTGCGTGGAGCCTGCTCCTCCCTCTGCCTGTGTCTCTGTCCCCCACCCTCCCCCCATGAATAAATAAAACCTTAAAAAAAAATAAAAACCAAAGCTCCCCAGGTGGCTCATGTGCACATTGAAGGTGAGACCGTGGGTCTGGGGACGCCGCCCAGTTCCTCACTTCTCTCGCCCCCCGAGCCCGCCCCTCCGCGCGCAGCTCCGCCAGCCCGGGCCGCGGCGCCACGAACGCCTTTGCGCTTTGCGAGGGTCCGGCCCTTCAGCTGTGCAGGCAGCCCCGCCGCCACGGCCCCTGCGGGGTGTGGGTCGAGCCCCACCAGCCCGTCCTTAGCTCCGAGAGGGCCCCGCCGAGCAGTGCCCCTCCTCTGGCTTGCAGCATATGGGGCCCTCCTCTGGCTGTCCTGTTCCCTTCAGCCTCAGGGGTGGGAGCCGCTTCCTGCAGCTGCTACCCTTGTGACACCTGAGAGCTCCCTTTTCCCCTTTTGGTTACCTAGATTACAACCTTACACCCAGCTAACAGTGTCCTCATAAGAAACCCTCACCGTTCAAGTAACTGGTATGGCTTCTGCCCCCTGGCCAGGCCCTGCCTGATAGCAGAGCCTGAGGTGATGCACAGCGCTGGTCCAAGGACAGGCTGCTCCCATGGGGCAACCGGACAACTTGCTAGTCCACCCTCCTCACCACAAGGACAACCTAAAAAATACCACCAGGCCCCACGGCCCCAAAGGAAAGGCCCTCTCTTCTCCAGAGGATGTGCCAGCTCTGCTTGAATGCCAAAGCTAACACCAAGCAAGCAACCAGGGCAGAGAAGAGGACCAAAGACCGAGGCTTCTGGGTTGTCACCCCACTGGGGCCCAGTGCCCTCAGTTTTCACTGTTGAGCGTCTTCCTCAGCATTTCTGTGCCACCATCAAGTCTCACTCTGAGAAAAGAGGCCTTGCCTTCAGCAAAAAGAAAAGTTCCCTTCTTGGGATGGAGTTGAGGGGCTTCCTGCGACACATGCGCGCACGCACACACACACACACACACACACACACAGGGAGAGGAAGACCTGGGGGTGTCTTCAGCGGTGTGTCACCTCAGCATGAGGCCACAGTTCCTTCCTATGGTAGAGGCACACCTGAAATGATAGATTTGTCTCACTCCCCTCAGTTCTTCAAAAGCAAGACATTGTTGGGAATATTTCATTAAAAGGAGAGCCAAAAAACCAAAACAAAACAAAGCAAAGAAGAACCAGAGTGTTTAAATGGCAAAATCCATTGCAAAAACAGAGTGTACCAACAATAAATAAAAAATAACAATTGACAATAAACACCAAATGGAGGAAGAATCCTACAACTTGCCGTAAACTGGCATAATGAGGAGAAATGGAATAAAACAAAAGAAAATGCACACTTATAAGGGAATCAGAACCAAAGTTTAGAATATTTCCTCATAAGTTCTGAAACTACTTAAAAGTATTATGAGTATGAATCATCTCGCTGTACATTATTTAAAGGGAAGGAAGAGACCATGTCATATTGTCACACCTCTATTACATGCCAGGAATTGAGTTCAGTGCTTTGTTTGGAGCACGTCAGAGAATTTTCTCTCATCTGTCAAATAAACCTGTAGCTCTGACTGCCCATTTTAGGAGAGAAATGGAGCTCAGGGGTCCCAAATCTTACTGAAATCTGGGTGCTGAGACAAGTGGAATTGGGAAACAGGCTCCATGTTCTATCTTCCCTACCATGGGGGTCCCTCCCAACAATCCACTTGCAGACTATTGAAGTCTCTCCTTGTCTCAGTACATTTGGGCTGCAATAACAAAACACTAGAGACCGGATAGCTTGTAAATGACACAAATTTATTTTCTGCAGTTCCACTGGGAAATCCAAGATCAAGGCACCAGCAGATTTGGTGTCTGGTAAAAACCCGCTTCCTGGTTCATAGATGGCACCTTCGAGCTATAACCTCACTTGGTGTAAAGAGCAAGGGAACTCCCTCAGGCTTGTTCTAGAAGGGCATTAATCCCATTCATGAGAGCTCTGCCTTCATGACCTCATCACCCCCCAAAGGCCCCACCACCTTGGGGGTTATGTTTCAATATATGAATTTGGTGGAGGGGGGCACAAACATTCAGATCATAGCACCCATTTTTTTTATTGCCTGCCTTCATTGCTCCTTGAGTTTTGATGAAAACATTCAACTTTGCTGCATTCAGTTACTTAAGTGGTCTGTTACATATCTCTACTATGGTTCTAGCATTTAGATGTGGAATTTCTAGCCACCGAGAATCTATAGCTCTGTTCTTATCATAGAGGAAACTTCATCCATAATCTCCTTTGCTTTATCTGTACAATGGAGCTTATCACCTGATAAAGTTCTATGTGATCTCAAGATGAAAACAACAAAGTGAACTGTAATTAGTTAGACGGTCCCCACCTCACTTTTAAAAGCCTCCTATGTCATGATTGACCCTCAAGACAAGTTGTTGCTTCTTGTAAGCAAACTAGGTTTTATTAAAGCATCCATATGAATGGCAGGTAACTTGTCCTCCATAGCAGTGGTTCTCATACTGGAACTTGCATCAGAATCCCCTGGAAAGCGTGCTCAAACACATCACCAAGCTCTACTCCCAGAGTTTCTGAGCCAGCGAGTCTGGAGTGGGACCCGAACATTTGCCTTTATAACCAGTTCCCAGGCGTTGCTGATGCTGATGGTCAGGAGGCCAGACTTTGAGACTCGGCCCTCTGTAGAAAGGCTATAGAAAATGAACTAATCATTCCCCATTTCTTCTTTAGGAATGAAACTGATTTTAATTGCGGAGGCGGGGGGGATGCATGGAGCTGATTGTATTTCTTAGTCTCTCTTGCAACTTGATGTGGCTACATGACCAAGTCTTAGCTGATGAGCTCTAAGAAAAAGTGGAATGTGGGAGCTCCAGGAAGGTAGCCTGAAGGAAGCTGGGTCCCCAGGGAAGAGGCCTGTAGTGGGCAGCTTCTCAGATGGCCCAGCGATGAGCTACCTCCTGGTCTTTAGAGTGTGGGCCGGACTTCTAATGGGAGAAGCCAGCCTCCGAGTCATGAGGCAGCTTGGACGGGGACCTTCCAAACCCTACCAACAACCCCGTGAGTGGGCTCAGAAGGAAGTCCTCCTGAGTTGAGCCTAGAGCCGACTGCCACCCCAGCTGAGGCCTTAGTTGCAGCCTCTGAGCTCCTGAGCCACAACCACACAGCTAAGCTTCTCCCCAGTGTGGCCCACAGAGATTCTGAGATAATAAATGTTTGTTATCTCCAGCTCCCAAGTTTTAGGGCAACTTCTCATGCAGCAATACGGAACTAATACGGAGATAGGGGTATGTGAGCTAGAGCCACAGGAGCCCTCCTGGCCCACGAGCAGAACCTACACGATGAGGATGGCAATGCAAAAAGATAGGCGTCTGCGTCCTAATGATACCAGAAAGCCAACACAGGGCGCATAGTTCCTGACTTCCCTTCTGTGAGAGAGAAATACACTCCTCACTGTTGATGCTTTAAAAATTTATGTATGCCTGGATTTCCTCCTTTCACCAAGCCTATAAAATAACAACGGGATAACTTTTTAACAGACTGTGGCCGTTCCGGTACGCCAGCCGCTGTCTAAATGCTTTACAAATAGGAACCCGTGAAATTGTCCTCACAACCCTCTTGTTATTCCCACTCTGCAGATGAGGAATCTGGCAGGGAGGTTAAGTGACTTGCTGAAGGTCACACAGCTAGGAAGAATTATAAACCCAGGCAGTCTGGGTGCAGAATCTGGGCCTTTAATCCCTGAGCTCTGCTGTGCTAACATTTACTAAGCACTTCCGAGTGCTGGACAGCATGCTGAGTGCTTGACACATTTTACAGAAGAGGAAGCTGAAGCTCAGAGAGGCTTAAGTGACTTCCTGAAAGCCACAAGGCTGGAAGCAGCATGTTGATACTCAAATCGGGGTTTCTTCGCCTCTGGGGCCAGCACTCTCAGCGCCTGTGAAATGACGCTTCTGTTGCGGCCTCGTTTGTCTTCAAGGCTTCCCAGGGGCCGTGGCCGGGAGCCCGACCTTCCCAAACCTGGCTGTGCATACAGATCACCTGAGGGGCTTGGTAAATGCAGATTCTGCCTCTAAAGTTCTGGGCTGGAGCCCAAAAACCTGCATTTATCACACATGCCCAGTTGACATTGATGCTGCCGGTCCAGGGACCACGCTTTAGGCAGCGAGGGTCCAGACAGCAGATGGACGTTCTTCCAAGCAAAGGCTTGACTCTAAATGGCTGTGCAACCTGTTTCCTTTTCGGTAAAGTAAGAGGGAGCTAGAGGAGATGTTCGATGAAGTTCCTTCTAGCTCTAAAAGTTCTTGATTCTGTGCAGAATAGAATATCCTGCCCCTCTCCACACCTTTGCCCTTATCTGACAAAGAAACAAAGCAATCTGAATTACTCTACACCTAATTAAATGTGTCTGATGGAACATCAGAGAGATCAGTTTGTCTAAAGCCCTCGCTTTACAGGTGAGAAAGCAAAGAAATGAAGTGACTTGCCCCAGCCACAGAGCTGGGGGTTGGGGAACTGTGAGCAGAGGCTGGCTCTTCTCCATCTTGCTGCTCAGACTTGGCTCTGCCTCCAGGGGTCTGGTTAAAATGCAGAGTCTGGCTCAGGAGAATCTGCATTTTTAACCACCACTTAGGGAACCAGGGCCCCCAGGTCAGGCTGTTGCCGGGTAGCCCGCAGCTACCATTGGCACTTTGAGGTGCACGGATCCAGATTACTTTGCTCACACCAGCACTCTCCTCTCCAGCCATGCAACTGTGGAATCAAAAATACAGTATGGCCGGGGAGGGAGCCCAACGCCAGGCTTTCGGGCCCCTACAGTCAGAAGAGACAGGAAGACCACAGTGAGACAGGAAGGAATGAGCTGAGTGGCCCGAAGTTAGGAGGATCACTACCACAAGACAGATGAGGTTCATGTATGGCCCAAAGTTCAGGGGAAGTGGTTAGAGTCCTTGCAAGGGTTGAGAACACAAGAGCAAAGAAGTGCGCACACAGGAGCTTTTCTGGCATTTCTCTGACGCAAGAGCCAACCCTCCTGGAGCTGGTCTGGGCCCCATAGTTGGGCACAAACCTAGGCGGTAGCACTTGGGTGGCCCCCAGGGTACAGCCTGACCTGAGGCCCTGGTTCCCATGCATCTAATGAGATTTCTGACCTCAATTAGTCTTTAGTAAATGTCCTCCGTGTGCCTGGCACTGTGCCAGGTGGTCTGGGACATACAAATGAAGTCTCAAATACCAAGTGTCTACTCTTGAGGGACGTGTCATTTGATTGGGGGAGCCAGTATGAAGCAAGCTGAGAGTTCATGAGAGTTCCAGAGAACACTCAGCTTTGAAATAGGGACTGGATGTGCAGTAGAAAATCTCAGAAGGTATGAGTCTGAAGAAGTCAGAAAAGGATTCATGAAAGAAGTAAAAGCTGACCTGGGGCCCTAGGAAGATGTGGTCTACTACTCAGGTGGCCCCAACTCTTCCCCCTCCTTGTAGCCTCACCCTTTGGCATGTAACTTCGCACCCCCTTTCCCCTCACACCCGCATCCCACCACCCCGCCTGCCCTGGCCATTTTGATTCTGACCTCAGCCATGAGGCTTGCTTTGGACACTGGGATATTAAAAGACTTGACAAAGAAGGGATCTGAAAATGTACCTACATAGTTCCACTTGCCTTTTACTCTTCAGTCAATACCGGGGACCTATGCCCAGGCTGGTCTGCTAGAGATTGAGGGACAAGCAGAGCAAAGCCAGTTTGCCCCAGCTGTCCCAGCCAAGAACCAGCCAGACCCTAGACATCTGAGCCAGGTCAGCCAGGATCACCAGAGCCACCTAGCTAACCACCTCAGATATGCAAGCATGACACGCTTATTACTATATGCCACTGTGGTTTTGTGACTGTTTTTATGCAGCATTATTATGAAAATAGGTAACTGATATAATAGGTAAAGAGGTTGGAAGAATGGAACACTTGAGTATTTCCTGCAGAGACTCGTTTAGAAAACTAGCTTTGTGTGATATTAATAACTACTACTTAAAACAGGACTCCCCTGGTTAAACACATTTGGGAAATGCTAAGTAAATGAAGATAACAGGTTTCTTGATGTAGGGCTTCCCAGGGCCTTGACTGTGAAATTGTACATTGTGAATCTCCAGCAGGGAGTATTCAGAATGCAACATTTCCTGAACATTGTGTGAGGTTTCTCATGGGACAAGGGTGCCCCCGGGCATATCCGAGACAGGCTAATCTCAGCAAATCACACGCCATTCCACCACTGGCAAATCAGTTGCCCCAGGGCAGGGAGATTATCTTTCTTGCTTGGTGCTGTATCTCTGGAGCCTAGGGCAGTGCTTGCCCTGTCATGGGCGCTGGGTAAATATATGTGGAAGGAAGGAGGGAAGGAGGAAAGATGCTTCTTACCCCCTGCCTTCCATTTGTGCACCTGCCCCTGACAACAACAAACACCTTGGCTTTGTCTTCCTGGTGAGCCCTTCAAACTCAGGGTACAAATCACCATTTCCCTGAGTATTTCACTGATTTCCTCAAGCAAAGTTGGGTGATTCATCCACCAGTGGAAATACCTTAAGTGTTGCTGTTTCTGTCCATCTGTCCCACGGCGCTAGGAGCTGCACTGATGATTGCATCTTTCCTACCATGCCGAGCACAGAGTCCATCATACTATAGGGGTACCCTATGAGTATTGTCTGGAAAGATGCAAGGGGGACGGGGCGGGGGGAGGGAGGGAAGAAAGGAAAAAAGAGAGGAGGGGAGGAAAGGAAAGGAGGTAAAAATTAATATTCAGGGATTGTTTCATAATAGTAAATGATGATGAGATGGGAGAGGTTTCCTGGGGTCAGGTGAGAAAGAGACAGAATATACCAAAATGAGTTCACTCTTTATTCTGTAAGTCATACGGCATCACAGATTAATATTTTAAGCAAGAAGGTAGCATCAGTTAAGCTTTCTCTGGAAACTTTTTTTGCCAACAGCCAAAACACTATTATACTATGTATTACAAGGTGACCTGAATGATTCAAGTCATCTACTTAATAGAGAAAATAGTACGCAGCAAAAGAGAGAGAAAAAATTGCACAAGTCCCTCAACCTTTGTAAACGAATACAAAGACCTCTGTTGAATGAACATGCTGCACTCAAGTGGGGCCTGGTGACCAGAAGTAGTCACCCATGAGACCGAACCATGTGTTTGCACATTAAATATTGAATCAAATCTACCCTGTGTCGATAAAGGGAGACATGAGTCCCAAGAAGCGTAGTCTACAATCAGAATGGAATTAAATGTTTTCTTCTTCTGAAAGCCAATAATAGTACAAATAAGCCTTTAATCAAGATGCGTTTATCATCAACCTTTATATGTGGAGCAAAAAGAGCTTGTTCAATTTATGGGTTCCATTTTCTACCCTTTAAATTTTCAAGCAGATGCTGACAGTTTTACTCATGGCCATCATGCCTGCCATGGTTGAAGGAATGGTTTATATTTTTCTGAAAGCTGCCCAGCATCATAGGTGTTTTAAATGTTTTCTGCTAAGTAAGAAAAAAATCAGAACATAACAAGTGTGCTTGTTGTATACACTTGTAGTCCTACCTTATTTAAAGCTGTCTGGGGGTGTTAAACAAGCTAAATCCTACTTGTACTGACATTTGATAAAAGGCAAAGATTCATTTCTGCCTAAATCTAAACAAGCCAAAAGAGTTACAGAAGTGGGAGAAGCATCCAGAAGGTTCCAGAAATGTAAGAAATTGTGTGTGTGTGTGTGTGTGTGAGAGAGAGAGAGAGAGAGAGCAAGTGAGAGAGAGAGAGAGAGAGAGAGAGAGCGAGAGCATGCATGCATCCATGGAGGGATGACATTTAGGTGCATCCAGAAAGGAATGAGGTTAAGTAACAGATATGAGTAGCATTCAACAAAATAACCTATATGTGCCCTGTAAATTTGAGACTGAAATATTTGAGGTCACTCACATCCCATCAAAAAGATTTTGAGAATGGTCTCAAGGAATATAATTGGAATATGACTAGAACTTTAAAAAGCTGATTGGATTAGACTTTTTTTTTAAGATTTTAATGACAGAAGAAGGATCCTCATATTGGAGCTAGACAAAGAAAAATCAGAAAAAAAAGAATCTGTGAGGGTCTCTATGACCATCCAGGGGTGAAGGGACCCCTAATAGCCAAAATGGCCATTCCACCTTACTCATCAGATCTACTCCTGTGGGAGGCTGGAAAATGCCCCCCCCCCCCCCCGAGAGATATCCAAGTCCTAATCCTTGGAAGCTACTAATGTTGCCTTGTATAACAAAAATTGACTTTGTAGATGTGTTTAAATTATGGCTCTTGAAATGGGCAGATTATCTTGGACTATTCAAGTGGGCTGCAAATACCATCGCATGTATCTCGATAAGAAGGAAGCAGAGATTTGAAGAAGGTGGTGTGAAGGTGGAGACAGAGATTAGAGTGATGTGACCACCAGTTGAGGAGTGCTGGAGCCCCTAGAGGCTGGGAAAGGCAAGGAATAGATTCTCCCCTGGAGCCTCCAGAGGGAGTGTGGCCCTGCCAACATCTTGACTTTGGCCCAGTGAAACCGACTTTGGACTACTGCCTTCCAGAACTGTGAGAGAGTTTCTCTTGTTTTAAGCCACCGAGTTTGTGGTGATTTGTCACAGTGGCCACAGGGAGCCATACAACCCCCACCTCAGGAGGGATACCTCCCTCAGGCAACCGCAGCTTGGAGACACTTGCTGTTATGCTCCAGCAAAGGACCCTCTCTTCCCTTCCCCCCCTCCACCCCAGGCCTGCCCTGTCTGTAGTCTGGCTCTAATTCCTTGCTCTCCAATTAGCCTTCTGGATAATAATTTGGCTTTCTTTTTATAGATTTGCCAGAAGAGAGAGACCACACCAACCAGAGATAGACTTTTTGGTCTGTGCAGCAGTTAGATTTTCTTTTGTGAATTTACTTTAGATTTTTGCCTTAGTCTCTGTGAGACTAGCTGGTGGAAACCAACTGCCCCAAACTTGGTGAGCCTCCTTCACACTAACAGAATCAATTTTCTAGACCTGCAATGTTGAAGTCTCAATTTGCAAATTTATGATGATGTCATCAGCCTATTGACCCCCCAGCTTGGGCACCTGGCCATCTTTCCCTTCATAACATCTCCATCTCCTCTGTCAAAATATAGCAGTTGTCTGCATCGGTTGAACTCATTCCATGTACCAGTATAGGTGCAGCCTTTTCTCTCAAAGATAGAAGAACATTATGAAAATAGGCCCTTGATGTATTTGTCAAGACTTATTCAGTTGCAAGTGAAATAAACTTTAACTCAAACTGGCTTAGATACACAAATCAAAAAGAAATTTATTTCCTCTCATACCTGGGATGTTCCAAGAGAAGGCTTCAGATTCAGGCATAGCTGGATCCAGGAGTATTATGATACAACCAGGAATCTGTCCCTTTCTATCCATCTCCCAGTTCTGACTTCTTCTTGTTGACTTTTGATGTCTGGTAAGCTTTCTTCTCTGGGTGGAAGATACAGCCGTTAGGAGTTCAAGACTTACTCTTATAACTAGCAGTCACAGCAACAACAACAACAAAGTTGCCTCTTTACTATTTCTCCTAGCAAAAATTCCTGGGAAAGCTCCATTTGGTCCATCTAGGGTTATAGGTCTGTTTTTTAATCAGTTATTGTTGCCAAGAAGTTTTGTGTCAACTGTCTATGTGACAAATTATTTTTCAAATGTTCCAGTATGAACAATATGAAATATGTATAAATCAAGTCTGATCTCTACCTTAGGAGTAGTTAGCATTTGAAATCCTCTAATCAGGAATCAACACTCCAGGAGTAACTAACAAGCATAGAAATACTCTAATCACGAATCAGTGTCTTCTCAAGTTCCCAGCAGGGGAAAGCTCACTCAAATTAGGATAATTCAAGGAGAGTTTAATAAAAGTATGATTTATAGAAGTGTGGATAGGATCTATCCTATCCTATGCAGCAGCTAGTAACAACAGGGCTCTTCCATCCCTAGACCCAAAGGGATACAAGAAAGAATCAGCAGAACCTGAAAGAAAAAAGTCATATAGACTGCTAACCACCAGAGGCTCCCAACATTTCCCAAGTAATCCAATGTTTGCTGAATGGCCAGGTTGGATCACGTGCCCAACTCTATGGCAAGGGGGAAGGGTCATCTAGATCCAGTACATCCAAAGTGGATTTTCTGTAAGCAAAATAAATTCTGCTACAAGAAGAAAGTTGGACAGGGAAGGACAGAATATTAGGTAGACAATAACTATAACTACCCCTTTATTACAGTTTCCATTTGTGGATTTAATACTCATGATTCCAGCTATTCCTGAATCACTCTGAATATCTATGACATTTATAACTTGTAATTTCACCAAGGTACAAAATTGCATCGCCCTTGCTACAAGGCCAGAGAGCAGTGAAAAGGTGCTTAGCTAGTGAATAAGCCTGGCTGACCACCTGTCAACCACATCTCCAGGTGGCTTTGTTCTTCTCTCCTGCATCTATACAGAAAGCCTTAATAAGAGGCAAACTTTGTTCCTCAGTGAAAGCTTCCCTCAGATGACGGCAACTATGGATATTAATGCTCAAGTGAAGAAGTGACAAGATCTTTTATAAATGGATTACAAATACACTAGGTTTGAAAATCATCTTAAGTCTGAAAAGGCTACTCAAATATTTTAGTCTTACCTGACTGCGTATTATGAGTGAGTTTAAATGCCATAATATATTCAAGAAGAACCTAGGGCACACACCTTATGAATGACATGGGCTTACTATATTTTTAAAAATTTGTATAGCATTCATGATCCCTGTCTCAGTTATCTATCCTTACATAACAAACTACCCCAAAGCTTAGTGTCTCAAAGCAACAAATTTTTTCATTACTCACAATTCCACAATTCAAGCTAGACTCAGCTAGGCAATTCTTCTGATGATCTTACCAGCCATCACTCATATGTCTGTATTCAGCAGGCAGGTTGATTGTGGGCTGAGTTTGGCCAGGACACTAGGATGCTTAGATCTCTCTTTCTCTCTCTTTCTCTCCACATAGCCTCTTCACATGCTCTTTCCATTTCAGATAGCCAGATTCTTATATGGTGCCTCAGAACTTCCAAGAACACCAATGCAGAAACTACCAGGTCTTCCTAAGGCTTAGGCACTGGACACACTCAATTAATTAAAGTGAGTCACAAAGCCAGCCCAGATTCAAGGGATGGAAACTACACAAGGGCAGGAGTATAGGGAGACATGGGGGCTATGGTTGTAATGGACAACCACAGCTCCCTATACTATAGTTCTGGGTACTTTAGTATATTCTTTTGCTAAAAAAAATACAGATGCATCCTCATTTTTAGATAATGAAACAGGTTTATAGATATTATGAAACTATTCCAAGAAAAAAAAAACTATTCCAAAGTTACCCAGATAGATTTGAATCCAAAGGCAGTGTTCGATCCACTAACCATACTACCTTTGAAATGCACAGTTACATTCAGTTCCTGGAAACATATTCATTGGGCGGTCTCTGGTAGAGGTGCAAAACAATACATGCTTTCATCGCCCCTTCTCTCCTCTTTAGCCTCTACCCCAATACTATCATCATCTACTCCAGGACTTCCAACAACTCAGATTCCAAAGGTAATTCCCATCTGGTTTTCTCCAGGCACAAAATTAATGATATACTCACTGCTACACCCACAAAAGCACCCATTTAACAGGTAAGGCTGGGCTCAAACACGTCCATACTTGGGCTTACCTTGTCCCTGATTTCCCAACCCACCTTAGCCCAAGGTGAAGGCCGTCCATATTCCTCAAAGGTATACTGCACTGCCATTCCTCACTTTGGGGTATTTGTATCAGCTTTCAGCTCAGGTGGTAGCATCAAGGAGGTCTTGAGGCTGTGGATTCTGAGACACTGAGCTGAAGGTGATAAGCCTGGCAGTCCCAGAAGGAGAGGGAAGGCATGTCAGGGTACCATGAGTAGAAGTCCAAAGAGAGCCATCAGGGAAGCTGTGGGGGTTTTTTATTAGTTGACATCCCCAAAACTTAATCAGAGATTTAAGATACCCACAAGTAACTGTTAAAGCATACTGACATAAAAATTTGACTTCAACAGCTTTTTATAGCAGTCTGATGCCAAACAAGTACACTGAATGTTCAATTTCATTTTGTGTTTTTCCTACACTGGGCGCCAAGATGATTTGGGGAGAGATTGAACAAAGAATGAGAGAGAGAAGCAAGGGCCTACTCGAGTCACTCTTGGGCCCACTATTCCTCACATTTCAAGTTCTCTCTTCTCTTAGTAATCTCCCCTGTACCCCGGGGGTACCTCCCTCTCATGACACCACCACACTCACTGGGTCAGTGCTACAACCCAGGCTGATAGCTGATATAAGGACCCCAAGGTGGGGAGTGGCAGCATAGGAGCCTCTCCCTTGGGGCCCAGAGTGTTGATGAACGAGAGACAATAGAACCCCACGTGTTGATGTGTTTGCACCCAGCTTCAGCTTTACGTGGGTGCCATTTTCTGTGTGTGCATGAGACAATTTAAAAATGAGAGCAAACTGTCAGCCTTAATTCTCCAAGATCTATAATCTGCATCAGAGTAAGAAGAGAAAAGCACAAAAATTAATTCAACTCTGTAAATATAATACTAATTATATCCTTTAAGTGATCTATTTACTATTCAGGCTAAATCACTACTCAGCACACTAGCAATTATGTGCATATCATTAAAATGTGTCCTGTTGATATGGTTTCAAGTTATATTTGATTATGACAGTAATCCATGAGACTTGCTCTGTAAGCAATATATGAAAATCAGTCTTCACACTTTATAATTATATCATGAATTTTCAGTCTTTGTAATTTGCTGCTCATAAAATATGGTCACAGCTTAAACAATTAAAGAGAATGTTAACTATTACTCAAATCATATGTTACTTTTTGTCCACTTAATTTTTTATAAAAACTCTATGGTTTTGCATTTAAATAATTCAATGATCCTTGACCGTGGCACCGTGAAACATTTGTTTTTTTTCTTTCAGACACTTTTAATATGCAGTGTTTCTCTTCAGTTGTGCTTAGTACAGCTAGCATCTTATATTCTCTAGGGCCAGAGCCATGAAAGGAAAATGTAGTAGAAGGTTCTACCTTCGCCTGTCATCTATATGTAATTTTTAAATTTATGTGTGCTTTATTGCTGGACATTGGGGAGACAATATATGGGAACAAGTTATCAAGGTGTTGGAATACCTAGTTCCGTGGAGACAATTTCTACCCAGTTCTTTTGGGCAAGGGCTATATTTACTAGATGCTAAGAGCCAAAGGATGATAGAATCACTGGGTGAGATCTCCTTGACAAGCAGGCAAGTATATTCAGATTGGGACAAAGACTGCCTAGGCAGGTTTACCTTCCCATTTGCTTCCAAAAAATCACCTACCACAAATTAACCTGAGAAGATTGGTGAGTCACAGACTAGGATTTTTCTTTTGGATGGTTAGGAGTGGTCTTCAATAGTTACAAATAAGTGAGGGCAAGAGGTCTCCTCTCCAACAATCTCGCTGTTAGGTAGTGTGTTATAATAAAAGCAAGTGTCAGACCAAATTCTGACACTTATACAAACATTCATAGCAAGAAGACACCCAGATGGCCTACAATCTGTCCTGGAAGTTGAGTGCAATCCCAATTTGGTGACTGCTCCCACTGCCTCTTGCATGAAAGTTTCACATGAGATCCATGCAGCACTGGAGCTGACGAATTTACTAAAACTAGTCAGATTCAGACAACTGAGTCCTCCCCTCCATAAGTGGCTAGAGAAGGGACCAATCTGGAATCCTAAGCCTGAAGTACCATTCTAAAAGGCTCTGGCCTATTGACTTCACCATATTCTTAGACTCCCATCATGCAAGGAACAGGACTTCCTAAACAATATTTCTAGCTAATGCACACTGCTGGAATACCATGCACTTCACCAATGAGAAATCATTTCTTGCATCCATTAGGCTAAAAAATCCTATGATATTGATCTGAGATAAAGATATTTGCAAGCTTATAGTAGTTGCTTTGGGAATGTTGGTGTCTGATTAGAGTCTTTCAAGGGAGAATAATCCCTGGAATGAATATCCTCAATTAGAAAACTTTGAATGTTAACCATTGCCCTAGGGTATAGATTAAAATATGCACAAGTATATATCATACTATCTTTGCTGAAGTATTTTAAAGTAAATTACACCACAGTGACCATATGCTATGAGATACGATGTTGTTATGGAAATGATTGTAATAAAAGATGGATTTCAATATTTTGTTTGTTTTACATGTAAAAGCTTCTGACAAAATGAATGCCTTTGAGCTAGGATTAAAACATGTTTTCCAGACTTGCCATATGATCCAGCAGTTCTCCTTCAGGGTATATACTTGAAAGAATTGAAAGAAAGGTCTCAAAGAGATATTTGCTCATAGCAGTATTATTTACAATGCTAAAACATGGAAGCAACCCAAGTGTCCATAGACAGATGAATGGATTTTAAAATGTGATATATACATACAATGTAATATTATTCAGCCTTAAGGAAAGAAGAAAATTCTGATATGTAACATGGTTGAATCTTGAGGACATTATGCTAAGTTTAATAAGTCAATCACAAAAAGACAAATATTGTATGACTCTACTTATATGAGGTACTTAACAATAGTCAAAATCATAAAGACAGAGTAGAATGGTGGTTGCCAGTGGCTAGGGGATGGGGGAATATGAGGTAGTATTGTTTAATAGCTATGGAGTCTTAGTTTTGCAAGATGAAAACAGTTCTGGAAATGGATGATGATTATACAAGAACATGAATGTATTCAAGGGTACACTTTATTGTAAGTTCTACCTTATGTGTATTTTATCACAATATAATTTTGAAAAATAGGGGCACCTGGGTGGCTCTGTGGTTGAGCGTCTGCCTTTGGCTCAGGTCGTGATCCCGGGGTCCTGGGATCGAGTCCCCACATGCGGCTCCCTGCATGGAGCCTGCTTCTCCCTCTGCCTCTGTCTCTGCCTTTCTCTCTGTGTCTCTCATGAATAAATAACTAAAATTTTTTTTTTAATTTTGAAAAATAATCACATTTTTCTGCCTTTTTGCTGTTTGAGATTCATCATGAGACCAATATCTCCTGGGTTTCTGTCCCTCTATCATTACCTGAGGCCTCAGGAAGAATTCACTGCTCAGACAGGTGTTATGGTAGCCATGGTAAGAATAAGATGAGTTCAAAAAAAAAAAAAAAGAATAAGATGAGTTGGATGCCTGAGTGGCTCAGTCAGTGAAGCATATGCCTTGGGCTCAGATCATGATCTCAGGGTCTTGGGCCCACTACTCATCGGGGAGTCTACTTCTCCCTCTGCTCTTCCCCCCTGCTTATGATCTCTCACACGCATGCGCGCGCACTCTCTCTCCCTTTCTCTCTATCTGAAATAAACAAGCAAACAAATAGATTTTTTAAGAGAATAAGGTGAGTTCAGGGCACTGCAAGCAGTCCACTTTAGAAATGAGGACTTGAGTGGGGTATGTGATGAAAGATGAGACCAGAGAGCAACAAGGCCTGTGCAAAGGCAGAGCAACAAGGCTGGGGCAAGTGAACCACCAAGGAAGTAAAAATTAAGGTGACATTCCCTCTGAAGTGCCACCCGTGTATTTGCCTAATCCTTGAGAATAAGTGTCTCCTTAAATTTTGCACCCAAGCTGTCTTGCTTGCCTTACCTTACTTCTGGCCCTAGGCAAAGGGCCTTGTTTTCAAAGTATGGAGCTTGGATTACATCTTAATGGCTATGGGGAAGCTTTGAAGGATTCAGGATTTTGAAAGAATTCTTGCCATTGCATAGAGAACTGATCAGAAAGAAGTAAGACTGGAGTCAGGGAAAGGAATCCAGGCAAAAGACAGTGAGGGCTTCATCTAAGGCAGTGGTCCTGGGGCTGGAGAACGACGGATGCTGAGACAGAGGGGAGCGCTCAGAGGGTCAGGAGACAAGTGAGGTTGAAAGGGTCTGGAGAAGGATAAGCTGGGTCTGAGGCATAATGAGCTTCTATAGATCATTGAATAAAAACAAAAAGGGTGGGAACTATATTTCTATCCTTAAAAATGAGCACTTCTGCTATGATTTCTTAGAAAACTCGGGCTGGAAGCTATTGCTGGAAATAAAACATCTGGAGCAGACACTACTAGTTGCCTACCCCAAATTCCTCCCGCTAATGACTGGTTTATATAATGAGGGCACAGGCCTGCTTACCTCCCATCCTCCACCCTCCACCTCACAGTGGTCAGTGCAAAGTTGTTTCAGCGATGGCTTTAGGCTACAGCTGGAGAAACTCAGCAAATCTTCGCCATCCTGTAGAAACAGGAAACCAGGAAGAGAGAGGAGCACCACAGAAACTTACATGGACAATTACATGAAAAAGTCTTGCCAGAACAATGCAGCTGGGCAACATCTTGCCTTTCTTTTTCCTATGGAAACTCTGTTCAGAGAGCGTGCACATGCGCGCATACAAATCACAGACACAAATACAACAAAAATGCACACACACTAAATGGAATTTGCCAGTTCTGCTAGCCAGCGTTAGTTTTGCCATCAGTTCCAAACTCCAGCAGGACAAGCTTCTTTTGTGCCATATTGGGGGACTCAGGGCAACTGAAAACAATTGACCAAAATACTCCTCAGACGGCAAACAACTGTTTGTGTTGCCAAGCCAAGATGAGCCCCCAGGAGTGAGGTTCGAGAGAGGGAAATTTTGGAGTTTCTTCAAGAGCAAAAGACGCAACAGTTTCTCTTATTGTTCAACTGCAAATATTTCTTGAGATCCTCTTTTGTTAATGGTTCTGTGTTCAGTACTAGAAGAGGAATGCTGTGGAGAATAGAAATCCAGTCCTCACCTTCCATGTGAGCAACAGCTCTTCTCTCCTTTCCTCCTGGCCCCTTAAATAGAAAATTCTCCTAATGCTTCTATGTCCTTAGAGAAGTGGTGGACAGAAGCTTTCACCCTTCACTCCTCTCTTTGTGAGACACTTAAAAATAATCCATTAATCTTCTATCAGGTGGTATAAATGTCACTGACCCCAGTGGTCCCTCCTCTTGCATTTGACTTTCTGGAGACAATCCTGCCTATGGGAGGAATCCCTGGGGCTTACATCTCTTCCCCATGATAAGCACCAGGGTGGGGCTTCCTTGCCCTGCAGGAGAGACCTGCAGTTTCCACTTGCTCCTTTGCTTGGGCAATTCAAAGGTAGAAACAGTAAAAGAGTGATATGGGCCTTGGTTCTAAAGGGAGGCCCTCTTTCTTGCTTTCTGTCATTGCCGTGTGAACAACAGGCCATGACTAAGCCAGTAATTCAGGGAGGATGGGAAACATAAGGAACAGACATGAACTCTGCCTATGTTGGAGATGCCCATCTGAGCCCAGCCAAAAGCAGCAAAGCCATGCCAGCCAACCTGCAGACATATGGAAACAACATGCTTATTATTTTTTGCCACTGAGATTTCGCAGTTGTTTGTAGCAATAGCTAATCGGTACAGAAACTGGTGTTTATAAGTAATTAAAAAACCAGACTCTGGATTCCAATCGCCTGGATTCCATGGCAAACCCTCCAACCCAAAAGCTGATAACCCCAGATGAGTTATTTGCCTGCTTTGTGTCTGCATATCCATGAAATGGGGATAACGCTATTGTACCTCCCTTAGAGAGTTTTTGTGACAATTTGACTTCTTAATACATTCAAAGTATCTGAAACAATACCTGGAACGTGGTAAATATTCAATCAATGTTTTCCAGTATTTTATCTAGCAATAAAAAGCTGATGAAATATTCTGCACATAAATGCAAGTGTTAGAATCAACTTGCAAACTTCCATCAAAAAATCCTGCAGGGATTTTGATTGGGATTGCATCAAATCTATAGATCAAGGCAGAGAGAAAGGGCATCTTGATACTGAGTATTCCATTCCATAAATATGATAGATCTCTCCATTTAGTAGGTCTTATTTCATTTTTTCTCAGCAATGTTTTATAATTTTCAGCTTTAAAATCTTGCACAAAAAAAATCTTGCACATATTTTGTTAAATTTATATCTAAGTATTTCGCATTTTGTGATACTGTAAATAATATCATTTACTTCAATTTTCAGTCCTGCGTTGCTGGCATGTTGCATTTTTCAAGCATGCAACCTTTCTAAACTCACTTTGTTTTAGTAGCTTTTTGGTAGGTTCTTTGGATTTTCTACGTAGATGAGCATTTCAATCTCATAAAGACAGTTTTGTTTCTTCCTATCCAATCAGTATGCCTTTTATTAATTTTTCTTGCCTTCCTGCTAGAAGCTGGGACCTCCAGTACAATGTTGAATAGAAATAATCAGAGAAAACATACTTGTGCTGTTCTTGGTCTGAGGGGGAAGGCATTCAGTCTTCCGCCATTATGTTTAGCTGTAAAGGAAATTCCCTTCTATTCCTAGTTTTCTGATAGATTTTGTTAAAAACTGGTGTCGAATTTTGTCAAAAAACTGTTTGCAACTATTGAAATGATCTTTTTTTTTTCTTTTTAAATCTGTTAATATGGTAAATTACATGGATTGGTTGTCAAATGTTAAAACAGCCTTGAATAAACCCCACTTCTTCATTGTGTAATGTCATGTTCATATGTTACTGGATTCGATGTGCCACCGTTTGTCAAAGATTTTTGCATCTATGTTAATGAGAGATATTAGTCTATAGTTTTCTTGTTATATCTTTGTGTGGTTTTAGTATCAGGATAATGCTGGCTTCATAAAATGTGTTTTTTTTTTTTTTTTAAAGCTTTTATTTATTTATTTATTTATTCATTCATTCATGAGAGACAGAGGGAGAGGGAGGCAGAGACACAGGCAGAGGGAGAAGCAGGCTCCATGCACCGGGAGCCCGACGTGGGATTCGATCCCGGGTCTCCAGGATCGCGCCCTGGGCCAAAGGCAGGTGCCAAACCACTGCGCCACCCAGGGATCCCCTCATAAAATGTGTTGAGAAAATTTTGCTCCTCTTTTATTTTAAGGAGTCTGTATAGCAATGGTATTATTGCTTCCTTGAGTGCTTAGTAGAATTTATCTGGAGTTTTTTGGGAGAAAGAAGGTTCACTATGAAAGCAGTGTCCTTCATAGCTATGAAGTTATTTTGACTATCTGTATCTTCTTCAGTGAGCTCTTAGTAATTTGGGTCTTTCAAAATTTTCCTTCCAATTTATCAAACGTATTGGCATAAAGCTGTTCATAATATTCCCTTATTATCTTCTTAATGTCTGTATGATCTTTAATGATGTCTCCTCTTTCATTCTTGGTATTGGTACTTTGCATTTTATCTCTCTTTTCTTATCAGTCTGACTAGAGGTTTATGAATTTTATTGATCGTTTCAAAAAACCAGCTTCTAGTTTGATTTCCTCTAATTTTTTTTTTCCATTTTCTGTTCCATTGATTTCACCTCTTACTTTTATTGTGTCCTTCTTTCCACTTCTTTTATAAAGAATTTATTTATTTATTTGACAGAGAGTGTACAAGCAGGAGGAGTGGCAGGCAGAGGGAGAGGGAGAAGCAAGCTCACCCCCCTTGTATTTCAAATATAAGCCTTTAATGCTATGCATTTTCATCTAGGGGCTGTGTATGTGCATCCCACAATTTTTGATACAATCCGCTCTAAGTATTGTCTCATTTGTTTTGTGGTATCTTCTTTGACTGGTAAGGCTATTCTTTAAATCACTCATGGATCCTGCCTCTATTTCTCAGCTAATTCAGAATGCATATGACAAAGAGGCGTGTATAATTAAGATCCTCCACCCAGGTACAAACCAGGATCAAACTGTGAAGTTAGGCATGATGGAAAACATCTAAGCACTGAAGTCCAGTGGATCCTATATACCTCATGCATCAGAATCACCTAAGTACTTTTTTTAAAATTCAGATCTCTGAGAAAAATAAAATAAAGTAAAATATAGGCCCTTGAATTCTATCCTCAGAGATTCTAATTCAGTATATTTGAAGTGGAGATAAAGGAGTCTACATTTTAGGATCTATATTTAAAAAGTACTCAAGAATAATTCCTTGTGGGGATGCCTCATTGGTGCAGCCTATTAAGCATGGGACCAGCTCAGGTCATAATCTCAGGGTGGTGAGCCCCCCAGCATGGGGCTCCGTGTGCTTAAGCATCTGCTTAAGATTCTCTCTCCCTCTACCTCCCACCTCACCATTCTCTCTCTCTCTCAAATAAATAAATAAATCCTAAAAAAGAGTAATTACCTAGGGCACAATGACATTGAATTAGATTTGAAAGCCCTTGTTAGGGTATAGAGAGAAAGCATTTTCAGCAACTCCTGGACTAGATAGAGTGAGGAGGGAGAAGCACCTACAGTGCAGCATTTAAGGAGCCTCTCACTCCCAGGGTATCGGGCGTACTTGCACACATCTGAGAGTGAACGCCACCTTGAATTCTGTGTCCTTCATAGCTCTCTTGCCTGATCCTAACCCTGGTTTTCAGCACTCAGAAAAAGTGCAAGTGTAGACAGGAGCCCCTGTTCCGCCTGATTCCCCATCCCACCTCACTCACTCCTAGGGTGGCTCTCCAAACCATCCCAATAGAACAGTGGGTTTGTTTGCCGACCTTGGATGAACTGTTGTTGCTGGCCCTGCATTCCAATCTAATCCCAGCACCCACATTCCTATCTTATGCCTCCTTGGTGACCACATCTCAGCCTTGTATCAACATCTCCTAAAAAGTAAATACCCAACTCTTTGTCCTAACTTGAGAATGGGTTTCTTCCAAGTCTGTTTATAAGTCAGCTATTTGGGATTTGAAGGATTTCAGTTTTAATTCTGAGGATAATGGTAAGCCCGTTGGGAAATCATGGAAGAGTTGTAAGCAGGCGTCTTAAATTCCACACGTTTGTTTAGTTGGTCTTTTGTTTTGAATAGCTTAATCTCACTGTTTTTCTCTTTGCAAGCTTTGTTTGCAATGACTTTATTTTTCTAGAATCTTCAAATGTGAACATTCTTTGAATGCTTTGATTAACGATTTCCGAATGGTTTTGAGAAAACAGTGAAATAAAATTTAGAGGACTCACTCACAAAAATGTTCAATGGCAATGTAAGACCCTTAGACTGATTTACAAAGTAGTTCTTCAAAGGCTCAAACATTTCAAAAATCCGCTTGTTGACCACCAGGAAAAAGAGAAAACACCATGTTAAGTATTTTTAATTCAACAGCAGTTTTGTCATAAAAACTTTGTATTTCAGTTACTGTAGCATCATATAAATAGAAACATTTGTAAATTTTGACAACCTCATCTTCTGTTTTCATTGGTAAAAAACTGCAGCTCGCATATACACAATTATCATTTACGCACGCGCCTTGCCTAATTCCAAGTATATTTCAGTTCCATGAACTTCTTAATTTTAGCAAGAGCATTGTTTTCACCATGATGTTGTGCTGGCCCCAAATTTATATTTTATCCATTACCCTCAAGACAAGTCATTTTATCTGCAGTTGCCGAACTTTTTAAATCAATTTACTATGACTTTACTAACAATAGTGGCAGGTGTCTCACCTTTCACTTTTGAATGAACCTTCAAAAGCTTTATTTCATTCCATGAATTGAATACAAATATCAAACCTTAATTGGAATGAATTAATTTTCTACTTGAGGCAGCCAAAGACACCAATATAAAGCGTACCATTTAACTCTTTGTGAACTTCTTCATGTGCTGGAACCAACACATTGACAAGAACAGCGTCACTTTTTGTACATGTACAAGAAACCTCGGAATTAAGTTTGGCTGAATTAAGCTCAGCACAAAGAGAGATGTAAACACCCTCAGATGTAGTCAGGAAGGACCCCTGCCCTGGGCTCTGAATCTTAAGGGCCCTGCTTATCACAAACACAAAAAAAGTAAGTCCATTTAAAAGCTCGCGGACAGCTCTCTCACTCAAGATCCAAACCCAGTGCTGGTCGACTGGAGAAGAAAACTCTCCATATCCACACCCAACTAACACCTCTCACAGCTCAGGAATCTCTTCCCCACAACTCCTTCCCAGTGTTCCAGAAACAGAAAGCAACTGCATCCAAATGCTGTTGCTGAAATCAGAGACAGAAGCTGTTACAGAATGCAAGGAGGACCTGAGTGGTAGAGAGACTTACATAAGAGAAAAGACAAATTGATTAACTTGTCAACTATCTCCCTGCAGCTAACAAGAAAGCAGTAGATTGGTGCAGAAGCAAGTATTATTTCCAATTAGTGCTGAGCATCCACTGACTTGCTTTTCTTTTTGTTCTGCTTCTTGCTTTCAAAAGTACTAGTGATTTAGTATGTACCTGTAATATCTTCTAATACTAAACTCATACTAAAATTGGTGTGTGTACATACATATATCCATACATATATGTCTTATAGTTTTCTCTATTTACATGTAAACAAATATAGATCTAGCTAAACCATAAGTGGAGCATGCTGCAGTCTTTAAATTACAACTAGATGGACAATGAACCCTAGAATTGTGAATAGTTCTGTTTTTATAAAACTCCTTAATACAGTTGGATTTCACTTTCAATTTCAGACTTTAGTTGAATGTTGACCTTCATTTAATTTTGATTTAAAAAGTTGATGATATTCATTAATTATAACATATTTTTCCTTTAATTTTAATTGATGGTTTTGACAATTTCGGGAGATAACCATTTTTGAAAACATGAAAAGTAACTTGATTTTTAATTATTTTTACTTTTAAATTTTTTAATTGATTTTTTTAGAGAGCACGTGCATGTTCACTTGTGAGGGATGGGCCAGAGGGAGAGGGAGAGAGAGAATCTTAAGCAAGTTCCACACACAGCACAGAGCCTGATCTTGCGACCCTGACATCATGACCCGAGCCAAAATCAAGAGTCAGACTTAACTGACTGAGCCACCAAGGTGCCCCAATTTTCTATATTTTAAGTTCACTTTTATTTACATATTTAGATAAACATATATTCAATTTTTATACATTTTTAGTATAATTGGATTTCATTTTTTAAATCCTTTAGATCTTTAGAAATAGAAATTGTGGGAAGATCTCAAATAAAAAAAACTGATTTTGCTGAAATGAAGAAAAAAAATTGTGGAATCAATATAGAATAATTCGTGAATTACATAGTACTTTACTTTTACTGTTCATCTAGACTTTGCTAGCCCATCAAGACAACATTCAGACATGCTCAATATTTAAGTTTAGTCATCTTTGAGTTCTTGCCAACTCCATATAAAAACCATAGCTTTACACATTTCTTTGTCATAATGAAGGTATTTTGTCAAGGTAGAAGCATAGAACATATTTTATTTAACACTTTGCTGGCTTGATTTATACCTTGTAAATATTTAAACCTAATGGAATGTGGGCCTTCGCTTGTCCTCTTGCCTGAGGCCCACAAATGTCAGGGGCAGCCAGAGCACACTGTCTGCAGCTGCAGATGGTAAATCACCATCTCCAGGCAGTCTCCTCACAGGGACAATTCCCTTCTGAAGTGGATGATCGTGCTTCTTCAGCAGCTTTGGGTCTCCTGTTTTCCACATGGCCAGCAACACCGCTATGGCCTCCGTGGCAGGTGTTAAAGTGCATAGACACTGCAGATTGTGCACTCAACCTCAGCGTACTGGAGAGATGAAAATTCAGTACTTACTATTTCATTTAGCATTCCCTTAAGCTCACAGATACCGAAAGGGTTTATTGCAACAACACCAAAAAATAAATAAATAAATAAGCATTAGCAAGTAATACAACAAACAAGGGAATAGACATAGGTTCTCACTGTACAATAAGCGACAAAGCCCCTGTAGCAAAAGCACTGAGCCTACTCTCTCTATATGCCACAGCTCAGCCTCCTATTTCCTGTACATATACCACATATACCTAACCTATGCTGTCCCGCATTTCCCACTGACACTGCCAAGAAGTGGCTTCTCAGCATGAGTCACTGCAGCCGCCTGGCACACAAAGAGGTTGGCAAGGACAGGAGCTTCAAATATTCCACCCCCCCCCCCCCATACCACCACCACCTGAGACCGGAAGGGCTTGGATCCCCCCAGCTGCTGATGTCTGAACCCACTTGATCTTATCAGGGAGCAGCCTGCATGCTCCCCTTCATTGAAAGACAAGTGTTAGCCAGCTTATATCTAGAAAGGGGTGGGGAAAGAGAGGTCTCACTGGTCTTATTCCAGATGTAACTGCATGATCCAGTGAGACCTCTGTAGGATGCATCTCACTACCAGACAAGACCATGACAGAGCTGGAAGTCCAAGAGGGAGGGAGATCTACTGACTTCACTCAGACTTATTTTCATGCTTTGCAATTTTAATAGTTAATTTAAAAATGAAAAACCTAGGACTAATGCTAACCTGGGCAGAATACCGGGACAACAGGTGTAGATCGAGGCTGTCTCAAGCCAATTGGCACTTAGAGTCATTCTAAATATTCCTCCTCTGATGATTCTCCAGGTTGCAGCCAGAGTGGTCTTCCTAAAACATAACCCTGGTCAGGTCAGACTTCTGTTTATAGCTTTTCCAGTATTCTCCACTACCCTGGGGTTCAAATCTGAACCCCTTGATGCAACAGGCTATCTGGAGTTTGCCCACTTCAACTTTGATCACCTCTGCCTACATCCCTCTACTGGACCTGAATTGAGTCTCACCTGATTTCCCCTCTTCTTAGAGCATCCTTCCCTCCCCCATGATGTTTCTTTGGCTGCCTCACAATTATCCATCTCTCAAGGTGCATTTTTAGCCATCCGCTATTTGGGTAATATTCCCTGACCTCTTCCAGTCAGGCCATCCATCCCCTGTTCCCCCATTATGCACTTTGCACATGAGGTTTACATCACCCCTTGGAAACTTTCTGTTTATCTGTCCCTTCCACCTCATCTGTGAGGACCCTGAAGACAGATACCTTGTCATCTCTACATCTTCAGCACTCATACATTACATTAGTCTAGATGGAGTTGTGTTGGGCTGGACACAATTTGAAAATAAATATTTAGAGCCAAAATATGGAGAAATGTCAATGGCTGGCTGATGGAATTATGTTTTGCTAGATGGCTGATGAAGATAAATGGGGAGATTTTGAGCTGAAGAAGACATATTGATAGTATTATTCAAGGAGAACCAGTCTGGAGGTGTATAGAGGATGAACTGAATTTCCGCTCCTGCTCACATGCTTCCCACCAATAATATGCCCAGTAAACATCCTCGCATTCCCTCTCCGTTCACTCCATCCAAGCCTATCAAAGTAGTGAGCGTATGAGGATATGGAAGGCATTCCTAAGTCAATATTCTTCATTTTAAATAAGTAACTGTTAATATCCTTACTATATAAACAGGGAATTCTTGTAAATAAACATGGAAAATACTATCATCAATTGAAAAAAAAAGGAAAGGACATAAATAAGAATGTCACAAAAGAAGAAACTGGACTAAGTAACCAAAGAGACCACAAATTAAATTAATAAGGAGATGACTATTTTGCCTATCAAGTTGTCAGAAATTATAAAACAAGTAATAGGCAGCATTGGCAAGGCTTTAGGAAAATGGCACTCTTATACATTAGATATAGGAGTGGAAACTATCACAGGGTTTCTGAGAAAAAAATTCAGAGATGAAGTTCAAGATATATTGTACCAGGGATCCCTGGGTGGCGCAGCGGTTTGGCGCCTGCCTTTGGCCTAGGGCGCAATCCTGGAGACCCAGGATCGATTCCCACATCGGGCTCCCGGTGCATGGAGCCTGCTTCTCCCTCTGCCTGTGTCTCTGCCTCTCCTTCTCTCTCTGTGACTATCATAAATAAATAAAAATTAAAAAATATATATTTAAGATATATTGTACCAGACATTGCGAATAATTTTAATCACTTATAAATTTGGAAAAACTGAATGGCCAACAAAGGAATAATCAAATCATGATATCATTTTGTAGTTAAGTCATTTTATAAAAGTATATTGGAGATGTGGGGCATTTAATATTCCTATTATAATGTTTAGTTTAAAAAATAGGATATGGACACATGGCAAATGGAACAGTCACTCAGAATGCATGTTTTGGCTGAATGTCAAATGGCTGAGTATTAAAACTGATATTTGGCTGAAAATGAATCTCACCATCACAGAATGAACTTCTGAGATACAAGAATAAATCCAAAATTTAATTGCAATTACAATTTTGTTATAAAAATTTTTGTAGTCAGAAATTTTAAGTTGCCATTATGGGATGGCATGGTAATTTGGGGTAATCAATAAATGTTCTCTTTTGGCTGAGGTTGGTGGAAAAATGAGATATTTTCAGGTAACTCATTTTTCTCTAATGCAATCTCCTCTTATTTTCATGCTCTTTATATTCTTCATTATGTAGGGATTAGGATGATATCTCATGAATATTATTGTATGTGATTTGGGAGTTTCTCCTTACATTATTATTTAGATTTTTGTAAACATTTGTTGACTCAGAAAGGATATAATGAGGTCCCTACAGTTACAAAGCTAAGACACTCTTCTAATATTCCTATTAACTGTGCGTTTATTCCTTTTTTAGCTTTCTTAGAGTTCTTAATCATTTACCTAAAACTAACAGATCTTACAGTCTTGTAATAAGAAATAGATTTCTGAACTTCACTGAGTAAAATTTCAATACAAAACACACATAAGATGTTCATTTCAAGTTATATCTAGTATACTTAACTGTATTTGAATGAAAATAATCAAAAAGTAAATATGACTAATATGCCTTCTTCATATTTCTGATATGGCTGGGTCTTGCTTTGTTCTTTTATCTAATCTGATCAATTCTGCCTTTCGATTGGGGTAGTTAGACCATTTGCATTTATTTTTTTTTTAATTTTTTTTTTTTTATTTATGATAGAGAGAGAGAGAGAGAGAGAGGCAGAGACACAGGCAGAGGGAGAAGCAGGCTCCATGCAGGGAGCCCGATGTGGGATTCGATCCGGGGCCTCCAGGATCGCGCCCTGGGCCAAAGGCAGGCGCCAAACCTCTGCGCCACCCAGGGATCCCCGACCATTTGCATTTAATCTTATTATTGATATAGTTGTTTTTAAATCTACCATCCTGCTATTCGTTTTCTATCTGTCCCATCTGTTCTTTGTTCCTTTCTTACTCTTTTCTCCCTTCTTTTGGATTGAGTTTTCTTATGATTCCATTCTTTTTTGTTTGCTCATTAGATAAAACTCTTCACTGTGTTATTTCAGTGTTTGCTTTGGGGTTTATAATGCTTATCTTTAACCTATCACAGTCTGCTTTCAAGTAATATGCCACTTCACATATAGCATAAGAACCTTACAAGAATATACTTCCATTCTCCACCCCCACCCCCCCACCATGTGGCCTTTCCAACTCGGAATCTATAAAATGCTGTGTCTGCTTATCTGTTAATTCCTCCTCCATTCTTCACTCAGCTTCACACACTCCAATAATACATCCTTCCTCCTGATATACTCTGACCTTGTGAGATTAAAAAAATCCTCACTGTGTGAGGCTGAATAATGGTCCCTAAAGATATCTCCACCCTAATCCCTGGGACCTATGAATATTACCTTACATGATGAGGGACTTTACAGATGGGATTAAGCTAAGGATTTTGAGATGATGAGATTATCCTGGATGACCTGAGTGGGCCCTAACTATAATTACAGGGTTCCTTGTAAGAGGCAGACAAGAAGGCTAAAGGAGATGACAGAAGCAAGAGGTTAGAGGGATGTGAGGAAGGAGGCCACAGCCAAGAAATGCAGGTGACCTCTAAAAAGTGAGAAAGGCCAGGACAGAGATTCTCTCCTGAAGTCTCTAGAAGGAATGTGATCCTAAACAACACCTTGACTTTAGGTCAATGAAACGGACTATGGACTTCTGACCTCCAGAGCTATAAGAAAATTAATTTGTGTTGCCTTTTGTTACAACAGCAACCCAATATTAATATACTCATTACACTGCAATTTTGAAATATTCCATGAAGCTGCTATGATGTATAAGCACGTTTCTATCAGAAGACCTAAAACCAAATCTTAACTGCAAGGCGATTTGTTCTAATAGACATTGGATGCCGTGAACTGGAAGCCATTCACATTCTCAGGAGTAAGAGAAGTGGTGACTGTAAGGGTACAACAGGCTAGCAGACATTCAAGGAGGAAGTATATACAAGATTGTTAATTCTGTTTTGAACCTACATGACTCAACAATTCTGGTTTAGATATAGTACACCAGTGTCCTCAGGAAAATAAAACTCAAAACTTTAAAAATATTTATTATATGGTATTTCTGTTTTTATGATAAAGTTGCCAGTGGCCTTATTCATTTATCTACCTTGCTTTCTTACAACAACCAAATTTTTCTCATCTATAACACTAGCAATAATACCAACAGGACTTCTTTAGTTTTAATATAGGTAGAGACAAAGGATGGCAGAGGCCTACGTGATTTATTAGATACTGTATACTGCAGTCCTTGGCTTTTCTGAATTTCAATATGGATTGTAAGCCTGTATTGTTATCTGTTTAATTAGCATGTCATGATTTTGATAATAGTTCATTTTCAGCCACCTTCCACGAGTGGACTCTAAAAAACCCCTATTTGGCATCTGTACCTATCAAGTTTTACTTTTCAGTCAGCTTTCATAAAGATAGGTCTTATGTGAGGTAAAGTAAAATGTTCTAAACATGCAATTATTTGTATACGTTATTCCCTTAATCAAACACTGTATCCAAAATTAATATATCCCTAGGCATCAGAAGTTTTTCAAACTTAAAAGTGCTCCATATTCAGGAATGTAACTTTGCTATCAAATTTAGTTTTTTTCAGAATAGATCACACATTTGGATAATGAGCATATTTAAGTGTCATGTGTTCCAGCACCAATAAATGCCCATACATGGGAACGTTCTAATTGTGAGTATTTCTAAACTATCTCTATTTTTCCTCTTTCTTCTCTAAATAAACAGTTCTAAAAATCCACATATATTTAGTGTTTATCTGTAAACAAATCATACATTTTTTTCCACTCAATTGTGAGGCTTTCATTGAAAAGCATGTAGAAGGCAGTGTTCATATCAACCTGATAAGCATTTTACCTGATGGAGCTTCATGAATATAAATGCTTACTAAGTGATTCACAGCTCTGTTGTTTACATCCATCTGTATGTTTATATTATTACATGTCTTATTCAGCCATATGTAAATAAACACACAAAAAGGAATTTCTAAAAGGAAAAAAAAGGAGGAAGTATAATTTTGTCAGGCCACAAGGAGCCAATGACTGGCATGTCAGTGACGGAGACTAATTCTGGGGCTTCTCATGGGCCTCATAGTTCTCTCAGAATGTCTGATTAATGCTCCAGTTTCTGTCAGCCACCACATTTGAGAGCCAGCTCTACATAACTTTTCAATTCAAGAGCCCACCACAGTCTCCCTCTGGATTGTTCTGTGTCAGTTCTCAAGAGAGATGGTCTGATTACGCCAGCCCAACTTAGGACTCGTTGTCCCTCTGTTCAGTTGTCTGCTCCCAGCCTCGTCAGCTGAGGCCAAAGGTCACACAGTACTAATGTGGCTGTGCTGGCCTTCCCCTTCCATGAGGGCAGTTTCAGAGAAGAGAGAGTTCAGTTGGCGCCCTAAAATGGGCCTGTCACATACCTGTAAATAAATACAGAACGAAAGGCCAAAACTATAAGCCCTATTTTCTTTGGATGACTTTTCAGCAGGTGACTAAGTCCCAGAGACTTGGAAAAAGGAGTAACATTTGTACAGCACCTCTTGGAAGGCAAGGAAATTGGGGCAATAATGAGCAATTCTTAATGTAATGACTCACCTTGGCTGACATGGAAAGCAGCTTGAAGAGAGAGTATTGATGGGGGTGTGTGTGTGGGGGGGTGCAGATAAAAGAGAAAGGGGGATATAAAGGGAGAAGAATAGAAAAGGTAATGGGAAGGAGAAGACTAATTGTTGAATGGCTATTCTGTGCCAGACGGTGTGCTGGGCACTTATCACAAGTTCTCCGGTATTATTGGTTTGACAAGAAGAGGAGAGAAGGAAAAACTGAGAAAAGAATGAGAAAGTTTATATTGATTTTTTTCTCCCCACCAACGGTGAGTGCGGCTGCTTGTTTCCCCACAGCTTGGGATCTTCTTTGAGGACTCAGGATTTTTATATTATCTGTAGAGCAAATCTCAGTTACCAGAAAACCTTAGGTGATGAGCAAGTTCTTCCAGTTTTAAGCACAAACCATTTTTTACATTTTAACCAGTTCACACAGATGCGTCTCAAGCCTCCTGACAAGCAGAAGGAGCCGGACTTGAAGGGCTCGGTGCTGCAGTGACACAGCTGCACACGCTCCTCAGAATTCATAGCACTGCACTCCTGAAAGAGATGCCAACCCCAATGGGAATTCTGCCGAAACTTGTTTCATCACTTGAGCTTAAAATACTTTGAGATCTTACTACCTACTGGCTTGCATTTTCTACCTCTAAACATAAGTCGATCTTTCTTTATTGATTTGGGACTTGGGAAGAATTGTGACTTCTTCCAGTTGTTCTCTTCTTTATAAAATGAATGCCCTCCGAGTCTATTAGCCCAACTCTAAGCGGCCCCTAATTGCTGGGCCCTTTGAGTCCTGTGACTGCTTCATAATTTTCCTCTGTGCTCCCCTTCCTCCGCATTATCAGTGGGGCACACCTTGCCACCCCCACTCCACTCCCACCCCCGGTGAATGAATGTGCTCTTCCCAAAACAACACCTCCAGTGTAGCTACCACCTGTCACCCTACAGTGTGGTTTTCATTGACTATGGGGGGTAGGAGTGAGGGCAGATAATCACACGGACAAGAATTGTGTGTGAAGTCCAAACCAAAAAGCTCCTGACTGAGGAGCTGGGAAGCTCTCCTAGGCTAGAATGCATGAGCTTTTGCGTACCGATTGAGTGATATCTAGTTTAGCCACTCAGAGTCCTGTTGCACCAACTTATTCGTTCTTGACCAAGTTCCTGAAAGGTTGGGTTGCTACATTACTGCATTCATTTGAGGTGAAGTGTTATCATAGTATTTTGTTCATACACATACTAATACATGCATATCACACACAACAAACTACTTAAGCAACGAGGAGAAAGAAAGGAGCGAAAAGCAACATTCCGTTCTAGATAATTCAGAACAGGTACAGCATAGAATACTCCAGAGTTAAATAGCCAAAATGTCCCTAAGGGGAAAAATTATATGTATTTTATACACATATGTGAATTTTTAATATATATATGTATTAAAAATATATATATATGGTTCTCAAGTTAGCTAGAAAGGAATTGGTTCATTGCCCACAGCATAAGGTCACATTTTGAGGCAACCAACTGATAATGCCAGGAAAGCATGTCGAAGAAGCACAAGCCGGCTGTTTTCTATCTCTTTCTCAAACAGAGCATTTGATTAACCTTTTTATCTGAGATAAGAGAATCAATTACATGAATATCCTGCTGCATGTGTACCTACTCACAATATAACCATTTAAAAATCTTTATATAAGAAATAAGATGATTTCTGCACTCATGAGTCTAGACGTAATTTTGTTAATTCATTCTCAGAGGACATAGTAATTAGTGCAATATTTAAAGCGACAGGAAATAGTAATGAAGCTTTGGAGTTCTGGCGTAAAAACAGCATAATGACTAGAATATAAAATTTCAAGTCTTGGCTTCTCTTCCCTGTGCTAAAATCTCCACGATTGAGTTTGTAGATGACTTTCGTTACATTAGACAGACGTCCCCAGTTTGCATCTCTATCCGTTCCATAATTGGTGCTATTTTCAGGAGAACTTTGTAAAAATGAAGACATTCATTTCAGATCTATACTCTTCTAATATTTTTGAGCTTCCGTTTCATGTCAAGTACTGGGCAGGTACTTTAATTCTCAACAAGGATGGGCACTAATACCATCTCCATTTTACAGCTGAACAAACTAAGGCTCAGAGATGTTTCGGTCGATTTCCCAAGAGACAAAGCTAATAAATCAGGAGCCGGCGTGCCACACTAATGTCCTTGAGCTCAGTGACACTACTTTTACTAAATAAAAAGTAGAGGCCCGCATTTCCCTTACATTGTTGTAGCAGAGTCTCTACTAAGGCTTTATCTCTGTATACTTTCAAAATTAATTCCACCTCTTGGGCCTTTATTCATCTGTATTATTATTCTCTCGTCATTTTCTCTGGGCCAACAAAGTATTTTTAGTAAATATGAGCCACAATCTGCTAGATCCAAGAATTTATAATTTTCTCTGTGATGTGCCAAGTTCTTCAGAATCTTCCTTTCATTGTGAAAGTGTTGGTTTTACCCTTTCCAAGTATAAAGATGGTCATCCCAAGACCGAACTTTATAACCCACTAAAAGAAAATTGATGGAGTCTTCATTTGCTGAAGTACTAAGCAATCCTGGTCCCCCATCAGTTCACATGGTCATCAAATCTCACCATGAAAGAAGTTGACTGTTTGGACAGTTTCATCTGACTTAAAGAATCAAAGTGATAGGGATCCCTGGGTGGCGCAGCGGTTTGGCGCCTGCCTTTGGCCCAGGGCACGATCCTGGAGACCCGGGATCGAATCCCACATCGGGCTTCCGGTGCATGGAGCCTGCTTCTCCCTCTGCCTGTGTCTCTGCCTCTCTCTCTTTCTCTCTCTGTGACTATCATAAATAAATAAACATTAAAAAAAAAAGTTATAAAGAATCAAAGTGATAGGAACATCTAGTTCAATCCCTTTGCCTCATCTCTTGTGCTTTTATACAATTTTTATTTAAATTGTTAAAAAAGTGTTTTGAGCACAGTTGACATACAACATCACATTAGTTTCAGGTGTACAACATAGTGTTTTGGCAAATGTCTCTATTTTATGCTGTGCTCACCTCCAGGGTAGCTACCACCTGTCACCCTACAGTGTGGTTTTCATGGACTATATTCCTTCTGTTGGGCCCTTTATCCCCATGACAATTTTTAAAATTTCCTGTCTTCATCATTACCATGCTTCCCTCTCCAAGTGACTCTCCATAGAAACAAAGAGCTCTGAGGAACCTTGACAGAGAAAGAAGCCAAAGCCCCCAGAGCTGTCTTTGGTGTCACAAGTGGATGTGAGAGCCAGTCCTGCAGTTCATGCCAGTCCTCTCTCTTGCTCTGGGCCTCCTTGGCTTTGCCTCATCCCCACCGGTTTGCTCCTGGTATCTGGCTTTGTTTAGTCTCCCTGTCAACGTGCTCGCGTGGAAAGCCGTGTTCGCCATTTCCCTGGCAGAAATGTCCTCCAGAGTTCTCATAGGTACTGATTTGCTTCTCTTCATGATACTAAAGCACCGCCCTACTGGTGTTAACTTTCCAGATCATCAGATAACAAATTGAGTCACCTCTGTGTTCCATGTGGCTGGGACACCCAGTTGCTGACTAATGAGAAATTCAATGAAGGGCAGGGAGGCAATTTCGGAGCAACAAGTCAGAGGATTCTTTGGTACAGTCGTGCTTATACTTATCAGGTCAACACAACCCGCCCAGTTGCAAACACCTTACGAGGAAAGAAGAAACGAGAACTGCGTCTAGCTCTCACCAGTCTTGTTTCGACTTACACATCTTTCCAAAATTATAAACTAAAATGGAAGAAGGAATGAGGGCAAGGAGAGAAGAGTGATTACCTGAGAGTATAAAAGGAAGTTGAAAGCAGAACGTCAAGTCCAGATTTTTGACACTCCCCAGTAAAGAGCTGGCTTTCTTCCTCTACGTAAGCAGGCAGGCTGCTCCGAGCGGTTGGCCACCTGTGAAACATTGCCCCATGCTGGGTTTTCATCAGGAAAAACAAACACAAGCCAAGTTTCCTCATGTGTAAAATGTAAAACACAACATGTACTTCAGAGTGCCGTGAGCATTGTGTGATATAACAAACACGAACACGACCCAGCACAGGCCTGACACAGAGAAAGTGCTTCTCGAATGTCAGAGCCTGTGGTAGACCTGGAGCCACACTGCCCAGAGGCCCCTCCGGTGAAGAGCTGATGGCCCCCACCTCAGGGAGCACCATTGGCCTCTCCAGGGACCAGGGGGGGCTGCAGACACCCACACCCTGCAAAGCCAGGGGTAGAAAGGCCTGGCCATTTGGGCCCAGCATAGAACAACTTTGATGGGCCATTTAGTCACACAGCTCCCCGTGGGGGCTGCCCTAAGCTGTCACTGGGCCTGCTTCGCAGGCCGACTTCTCCCTCTGTCCACTCCTGCTTCCTTCCTTTCCCTTCCACAGGCGTTGACTCCAAGGACACAGTTAATAAACATCCTGCCCACTAACCGGTCTCAGAGCCTGCTTCCCGGACAATCCAACCTACAATAGGAAAGTATGGGAAAAAATGAATAGTTGCAATTCGGAGTTGAAAATAGTGATTAGCTCTGGCTGGGACTAATACAGCTTGTCCAAATCTATTACTAAAGGATTTCTAGAACACCAGAAAAATACCCCTAAAATGTATGAAGACTTTAAAAAACTAACTCCAGTTAGTATTACTTGGCAAATGGGCCTAGGAAATTAGGAACTGGGAAAATTGACAACTTGGAAAAAAGCATTTCCAGATATAGGCTTCGCTTCCTTTATCTACCAGTTAACTTTCAGATACATTTGACAATTAAATGCGTCTTTTTTAAAATATGGGAAAATAGATGGGTGACTAGCCGGTTTCTGCCTTTTATGAATTTTTTGATCAATTTTCACACGATTTTTAAATTCTAATTTTGTGGGGCACCTGGGTGGCTCAGCGGTTGGGCGGCTGCCTTTGGCTCAGGTCGTGATCCCAGGGTCCTGGGATCAAGTCCCACATCAGGCTCCTGTGGGGAGCCTGCTTCTCCCTCTGCCTGTGTCTCTGCCTCTCTCTGTGTGTCTCTCGTGAATAGATAAATAAATCTTCAAAAAAAAATAAAATAATAAAACAAATTTTAATTTTGTATATTTTTAAGAAACTTAAAAGATACAAAAAGACAAAGGGGCACCTGGGTGGCTCAGCAGTTGAGTGCCTGCCTTTGGCTCAAGTCATGATCCCAGGGTCCTCCCCACAGGGAGCCTGCTTCTCCCTCTGCCTGTGTCTCTGCCTTTCTCTCTGTGTCTCTTATGAATAAATAAATAAAATCTTAAAAAAAAGACAAGTAAAACTATAACAAACTTCTATAGCCCCATCACCCAGAAGAACAACTCTTGATATTTTATAATGTTTGCTTCCAGTCACTGGTTGAAAATTCACATGCGTGATGTTTTTATCACTTTGAGTACTTGAATGCAAGTAAGCAGAAAGAGTATATTCTGGTTATTGGGTCATTAAAGCATAGAAGGAACATCTGGAGACTGTCTCATAAGACAGGCAAGAACAGGGTAACCAGACAGTAGAGAACACAGCCTAGTTATGGCACAAGAACAGTCTTATTAAGGCCACTGCTGGCCTTCTACTTCTGTACATCAGGTACCCCCAGCGTTGGACTCCTGAGATGGCAGTTTCAACCCTAAGTAATTATTCAACTCTTCCTCAATCTTGACATCACTCTCTCAAGATTCATAGTCCATTCAAATGGCCTGGGTCACACTCCAGCTGCCAAGATTGAGGAGAGGGTATATCTGACCCCCTTGCAGACGCAAGACCCCGTCATCCAAAAAAAAGACACACAATAAAGGAATGTCAGTTATTAAGCTATTTTGTTCTCAGCTTCAAACCCTGTTTCCTGTACCACTTTATGATGTGGAAGCTGAGACTCTGTAAACCAAGTTTCTCCTTTTGCCAGCTGCTCCCTATATTGGCCCTGCCAGTAGAGGACTCTAGGATAAAACTAGAAGTCTGGGGAAGAAACAAAAGTCACTGCTTCTTCCTATTTACATCCTGTGCCTGTCAGCATTAATCTAGTAATGCTTCTTCACCGCAGCAGTGGTGATTCATGCCAGTAGTAGTAGTGGTGGTGGTGGTGGTAGATTCTAGATTGCAATTTTTCCAACACTCCCAGAACAAGCTTATCAGGTTCCCTTTGAGCTCCAAAACACCAGTATCAGCCTATAATAAGCTCCCACCTCCTCAGAAGTATAAGTCCACACCCCATGGGGTCTCTCCTCCAAGCCATTAAGTTTTAAAAGTTTCAACCTTTTTCCTTTTGTTATTTCATCCTTAGGGGTGGTAGCTCTCAGGGTTTCCTCCTCTGTAAATTAATTAAATCACCATATTTTTTATTCATTACTGTTGCATTATTTGTCTTTTTTCTTATTGACTTATAAGAGCTCTTTGTATATTCTGGATACTAATCTTTGTCAGTTTTGCTTTTTTTTAATTTTAATTCCAGTGTAGTTAATATACAGTGTTACATTAATTTCATGTGTACCATATAGGCATTCAACGATTCCATGTATTACTCAATGCTCATCAAGATAAGTGCACTCTTAATCCTATTTCACCCATTTCCCCACCCACCACCCTTCTGGTAAACATCTGTTTGTTCTCTATAGTTGAGAGTCTTTTATTTTTTACTTATCTCTTTTTTTCCCTTTGTTCTTTTGCTTTGTTTCCTAAATTCCACATATAAGTGAAATCATGTGGTATCTGTCTTTCTCTGACTGGCTCATTCTGCTTAGCATTATACTGTCTAGATCCATCCATGTTGTTGCAAATGGCAACATTTCATTCTTTTTTATGATTAATATTCCATTGTATATGTATGTATGTGTATATCTATCTATCTATCTATCTATCTATCTATCTATCTATCTACACACCACTTTTTTTTTACCCAGTCATCTGTTGATGGACACTTGGGCTGCTCCTATAATTTAGCTATTGCAAATAATGCTGCAATAAACATTGGAGTGTATATATCCCTTTGAATTAGTGTTTTCATATTCTTCGGGTAAATACCCAGTAGTATAATTACTGGATCATAGGGCAGTTCTATTTTTAATTTTCTGTGGAACCTCCATACCGTTTTCCACAGGGGCCGTACCAGTTTGCATTCCCACCAACGGTGCACGAGGGTTCCCTTTTCTCCACATCCTCGTCAACACTTGTCATTTCTTATGTTTTTTTATTTTAGCCATTTTGACAGATATGAGGTGATATCTTAATGTGGTTTTGATTTGCATTTCCCTGATGATGAGTAATGTTGAGCATCTTTTCATGTGTTTGTTGGCCATCTGTATGACTTCTTTGGGGAAATGTCTGTATGACTTCTTCGGGGAAATGTCTTCAGCCCATTTTTTAAATTGAATTAGTTGGGGGTTTGGGGTGTTGAGTTTTATAAGTTCTTTATAAATTTTGGATACTAACCCTTTATCAGATAGGTCATTTACAAATATCTTCTCCCATTCAGTAGGTAGTCTTTTAGTTTTGTTGATTGTTTCCTTTGTTGTGCAGAAGCTTTTTATTTTGATGTGGTCCCAATAGTTTATTTTTGCTTTTGTTTCCCTTGCTTTAGGAGACATATCTAGAAAGTTCTTGCTATGGCTGATGTTAGAAAAATTACTGCTTGTGCTGTCTTCTAAGATCTTTATGGTTTCAGGTCTCTCACTTAGGCCCTTAATCCATTTTGAATTTATTTTTATGTATGATGTAAGAAAGTGGTCCAGTTTCATTCTTTTGCATGTAGCTGTCCATTTTCCCAGCACCATTTGTTGGAGACTATCTTTCCCCCATTGTATATTCCTTCCTGCTTTGTTGAAGATTAATTGACCATATAATCATGGGTTTATTTCTGGGCTTTCTAGTCTGTTTTGAATGCCTACTATTCATCATATGGCTTTTAACATCTTTATGATGTCATGTGCCAAACAGATACTTTACATTTTGAAGATTTTATTTATTTGTTTGTTTTATTTATTTTGAAAGAGAGAGGGGTGGGGGGCAGGGGAGGAAGTCAGAGGGTGAGAGAGAATCTCAAGCAGACTTCGCACTGAGCAAGGAGCCCAACAGGGGCTTGATCCCACCACCCTGAGATCATGACTTGAGCGGAATTAAGAGTTGGATGCTTAACCACATGAGCCACCCAGGCACCCCCAGGTACTTCATTTTGATACACAAATTTATTAATCTCTTACTTTATGATTTGTGCTTTTTATGTCTTGTTTTTTTTTAAGATTTTATTTATTTATTCATGAAAGACACAGAGAGAGAGAGAAGCAGAGACATAGGCAGAGGGAGAAGCAGGTTCCATGCAGGGAACCTAACATGGGCCTTGATCTCAGGACTCTAGGACCATGCCCTGGGCCAAAGGCAGACACTCTAAAGCTGAACCACTCAGGCGTCCCTATGTCTTGTTGAAAGAAAAAAAGAGATAAAGGAAGGGAGGGAAAGTAGAAGGAGAGGGAGGGAGGGAAAGTAGAAGAAGAGAGAGGGAGGGAGGGAGGGAGGGAGGGAGGAAGGAAGGAAGGGAACCTAACCTAAGACCATTCACTCATTGAACAAATGTTTATTGAATGTCTGCTTTGTTCTATTATTACTTATAGTAATGAATTAGACAAGGCTTCTGCTCTTGTTTGTTTTTTTAAAAAATATTTTAATTATTTATTCATGAAAGACACAGAGAGACAGAGAGGCAGAGACAGAAGCAGGTTCCATGCAGGAAGCCCAGTGTGGGACTCGATCCTGGGACTCCAGGATCACGTCCTGAGCCAAAGCAGACACTCAACCGCTGAGCCATCCAGGCGTCCCGGCTTCTGCTCTTGTGGAGCTTACATAAATATGGAATTTACTGTCAGGGAGTGAAGGTGCCATGAAGAAAAGTAAACAATCCTAAGTGGTTGGAGAGGGACAAGGGAGCTACTTTACCTAGGGTGATCAGGGGATGCCACTCTAACCAGAGACCTGGGAGGGTGACGGAATGAGCTTTGCACATATCAGGGGCAAAAGCATTGCAGACCAAGGGAAAAGCCAGAGAAGAGACTCTGGGATGGTAAGGATGTTTGAAGTGTTTGTGGAACAATCAGCAGATCAGTGGGGCCGAAAGTCAGAATTTGGCAGCCTGGGGCAAGATGTAGGAAATGGGGCAAGACATAGGAAACAAAGCGAGAGAGAGGTGAGCAGGGAAGGGGCCACCTGGGGGCCTTTGCAGAGAGGCAGGAGGAACCTGAGCTTAGCTACAATTTAGAAGGGTCACTGTGTTCTGCGGTGCAGAGAACAGGTGGAGGGAGGCCTAAGGGAAACCAGGGAGATAAGTTGGAAGGGACAGCCGCGTCCTGGTAAGAGCTAATAACTGCATGTGCTGAGGTCATTAAGATGCTCTTCTTAAATTTTCTTCTCTTTTAGGGCACATTTGTTTTGTTGTTGGTGGTGTTGTTTTAACTTTTAGGACTTCAATGTAGCAAAGTTTATTTTGGGATATGATGTAGGGATCTAATTTTCCCATTTTCCCATATGGAGAACCAATTGTCCCAACTGTTTATCGAATATGGTTGGTCTTTTCCCAATTCATTTGTGAAGCAAGCCAGTTTATACATCACTGACTCTTTTTAGAGGGGGCGGGGTCTCTCCTCTGTTTCTTATATTAGTTTGTCCCTTCCTGTTTCAAAATACCATTTGTTTCCGATTGTTGGAATTTTGAAATATGCCTTGATTGCTGGTAGAATGGGTCTCTCCCTCCCCCACTGCCATCTTTTGTTCTCTTCAAAATTATTTAAGATTTATGTGTGCTGTCATTGTTTCATATTAATTTAAGAACCAGTTGTTGAGTTCTCAGAATAATCCTGTGGAGATTTTTGTTAATTATACTGAATTTATAACTTACTAAGGGGAAAATTTGCAACTATAGACTACTGAGGCCTCCTAAGTATAAATGTAGCAAACTTTCCATGTATTCAGGTCCTTCAATAAAGTTTAAAACTTTTCTTCATAAAATCCTCCCAGGAGCTTTCGAATTTGTACTGCTGTTATGAACATCTGTTTTCCTTTGGAGTTTTCTATTGGTTCTACTGGTGACAAAAAAACTATTTTTAGCATCAAAAAAAAAAACCTCTTATCAAGCATAAAAAAGGCAAACAAACAAATAGAAAAAAACTGGGCAAAGGACACGAACAATTTTCAAGAGAAACACAAATAACCAATTAGCATATTCAAGTGTTTCAGGCTAAGCAATCAAAGAAATACAAATTCAAACAACCCTAAGATAATCATTTTACACCTACCCAAGCGGAAAAGTTTGTTTTCACATTCTTGTGCTTACTCTATGTTAAAGACAAAACTAACAGCCACTCTCCTGCTCTGCTGGCGAACAGTGTAACTGAGGGAATGGAATGTAGTACAATGTTTAAGAACTTTAAAAAGTCTTCATTCCCAGTCCTTGGGATTCTGACCCTAGAAGGTCAAAGATCAGTAGAAAACAAAAGCTCATCAAAGAGCCATCTCTGATAACAAAAGCTTGAAAGAACCTAAATGTCTGACACCAAGGGGAATAGTTAAAGTACGGTGTGGCCACTGGATGAATTCATGCAGCCATTATCATAACCATGTTTGAAAAAATCTTTAATGGCTGAGAAAAATGCTTATGATGAAATGTTACATGAAAAAGGAAGATGAAAAACTGCCTATCTCCATTTTATATATATATATATATATAGCAAACTAGACTGGAGAAGAACCATCAGAATAGAACAATATTTTATCTCTGAAGAGTAGATCACCAGTCCTGTGATTTTGTTGCTGTTGTTACACCTCTCTGTATACCTACAATTTCTACAATACACATGTGTTATTTTTTTAGAATTGGGACATGAAACCATTAAATAAATACTAAATGATCAAAACTGCTACAAGAAATGGGAAGTTTCAAAGGGCCTACCTTGAGTTTTCAGTTCACTTTTAAAATGTCTGGTTTGTTATACGAAGTGACAGGTGACGGGCACTGGGGGTTATTCTGTATGTTAGTAAATTGAACACCAATAAAAAATAAATTAAAAAAAAAAAAAAACGAAGTGACGGATAGACACTGCCCACGGGCAGACTGTTCTCTGCTTGAAAGCGCACAACGTTGGATCTAACAGTTCAGCTCCTAATGAGAAGGGGTCCACCATCGTAAGCCCCAAATTAAAGCAAATGCAGCGGTGAGGGCCGGGAGCTAAATAGTGTAGGACCCGGGAATTTGTGGCTGTGTCTTAAGATGCATAGGGTGTCTTTAAACGGGGAACTCTTTATAGTTCTTGAGGATATATACTGTTCACTCATCTACTCCATAAATATTTACATGCATATTTGGATCTAGATTTTAACATAATGTTGGCATTTTAAGAGAGACGAATTTGTCGTGATTTTTGCAAAAACAAAGGCGTTATTTCTAATGTTTATGTTGTGATTCGGTCTGGTGTCCAAGCCCAGCATATCCCTGAATATAATCACACCCACAACCTTTCTGGGGAATGTAATCCACTGCTGCTTGCCCTTGCAGCCAGGAAAGATTTCAGAGTATCCTTTTACACTTACGTGGAACTGCCTACCAAGATATTTTTATCGTATCCTCAAAACCACTCATCTCCTTTTCATTTGCCTTTCATACTTATAATAACTTCGACTCTTTCCTCTTTCTGAAAACAAGGAAGTTCCCTTGATATTTGTGTATTTATTTTGCTAGGAAACAAATTGGAATTAAGCCCACATTTCTATTCAGTGTCAATAGAGCTCAGAAAGAGACCAGTCTCCCCCTAGGTTTAGGCCTCTTGGTCAAATTTACTCAGCTTCCCAGTCAGCAATCCATTCCACTCACAAGCCCTGGGCTTCTCCAGAGAATAAATAACCTAGGCCCGGAGCTCTGTGACTAATCATGTTTGCCCAGCCCTCACCATTCCCTCATTAAACAGCTTTTAAAATTCAACTTCCTCTGTCTACCAGTGGACAACTGAAGTACAGAGACTCTCCTCCCAAAGTTCAGTCTAAAATGGCAGCATCCGGGGCACCTGGATGGCTCAGTGGTTGAGCGCCTGCCTTCAGCTCAAGTCGTGATGCTGGGGTCTTGGGATCGAGTTCCGCATCGGGCTCCCTGGAAGGAGCCTGCTTCTCCCTCTGCCTATGTCTCTGCCTCTCTCTCTCTCTCTCTCTGTGTCTCTCATGAATAAATAAATGAAATCTTTAAAAAATAAAATTAAATAAATAAATAAAATGGCAGCTTCCTCCTGTCCCCGCCCCTGGCCATGTGCATGGGCATGCGTGCACATGTCACTGTGCCCTGAGTCCTCACTGAGCATGTGCCTGACTAGAAAGACACCCTCCTGTCTGTCCCAGTCACTAGTAGTATGCAGTAGTGTCTCATTCAAATGAGAGGCCCCAGCAGGCAAGCACCCAGCAAAGAGGGCCACGTAGGACCTTGATGCTCTCAAAAAGAGGCCACTTACATGAAGTACCTGGAGACACAAAGTGCCAGGTGGCCAGCAGGGGCTGGGGGCAGGGGGAATGGGCAGTGAGGGTTTAATGGGGACAGAGTTACAGTTTGGGAAGATTTGAAAAAGTTCTGGAAATGCATGGTGGTCATGGTTACACAGCCATGCGAATGTTCTTAAAAGCACAGAACCGTCTACTTAAAAATGGTTAAAATGGTAGATTGACATTATGTGTATTTTACAATTTCTTTTTAAAACCCAAAATGATAAAAGGTTAAAAAAAAAAAAGAAAGAAAAAAAGAAAAAGCAGCCCTGTTTCTCTCGTGTAATCCAAACCCTCTTATCTAGATGCTGCCTCTTAACATTCCAGATGGGTGAGCTCTTAGATTTTCAGAGTTCCACACCAGGTCATCTGGTGAAAGGAGGCGGTGAAGGAAGGGAGAGAAAGGAGAAAACCCGCAAGGAAACTGCATAAAAAGTACACTCAGGCTCCCAGATTCCTGTTGTCTGGCTTTCCCGCCACTGGCTTCCTAACTCCTTATTAGGTAGATGGCCTGGTTTCTGTACTTCGTCTTGTTTTGGGGCAAGAGCCTCCCTCCCCAGCTCCCGCAGAGTTGATTCTATTCGCCCATCGGCCTCACACACCGTAACCCTGTGGTGGAACAGGAATACCCCACCCCCCAGCCCACACCCCCACACCCCCCCCATGACCCCTGTCAAGCCCCTGGTGATTTCTCCGCGGTGTGCCCTCCCCTAGCCCAAATATCAGGGAGGATGGACAGGACAAGTAAATAGCAGCAAGCATTCCACTCTGCATTCTTCTGAGCCTTCTTCTCAATTCCTAAGTAAAATTCCTAAAGTAAAAATGGAATTTTTGCTGGAAGATTTTTTAAGTCAGGCAAATCTGCCACATTCCTTAAACGACAGCTGCGGTAAGCACAGCTACTGTGTTGTTATGCAACATTCAGCCAATATTGGCACAACCAAGCACATGGATAAAACATGAAATGCTTTCCCTGTTTTCCATGTTTGGCCACAAAATCCTGCTCAAAAATGTCTTTGACTCTTCACTGTCTGTCATTTCTGTGGGCTCATCCGGAAATTGAGAAAGTGCCCTTTCAGTTCAAATTCCTTCCCAGCGTAATAAGAGCTCACTCGCTCGATCGGCTGGATCGCTCTCTCCGCTCTCCCACCTCTTCGCCTTGCTTACCTGTATATACCCAAGTGGCAACAACTACTATTTTTAGGTTGCATCTTCAGAGGATAATAGTGCGTCCTTAGGGCTGAGGATTTTTAAATCCCGATCTTTGAGATAACTGAGATAATACCCACTCATGTATAAAAACCAAATCCTTCCATTCAATTAACATTTTGCAACTTCCCTGCTCTGTGGAAACAGTATTGGTAACACTTCTCTGTATTTGCAATCTGTTTAGGTGTAACATTGGTGGAATTAACAGTAAAGTGTTACTTTAAGTGAACGAAAACAACAAATTTTGAACATGAAATGGTAATTTATGCCATATAGGTCTGATATATCAAAACAGAGAAAACACATAGAAAATTACTTGTCACAAGAGTAGCTTTAATTTAATTAGGCATCCCTCAACCACTGGAGAAACAAAAGTTTGATTTCTAGGAAATCCGTTTTTTGAAAATTCAGAATTCCTCCTTTTTTTTTTCTTGGAGACAATGTTAATTATTATCTTACCTATAGGATTCTAATAAATGAAGGAGAAAACTGGTAAAGAGAGTTAAAAAGATTTTTCAGATTAAAAATAAAATATCTACAATGCCAAGCAAAAATTTTCCAAAGCTAGGTTCTAAGAAGTGAGCTACATCTTTCAAGATCCCCAAGGATCATTTCAGATTGAATTTCATAAAAATAAGTGCCATTTTGACAAAAATGTTTACTCAACAGGGGGACTGCCAAACCCTAACCAATACCCATTCACCGTAACAAAATTTCAGCACAAGAATATTAATGCCCCAATGGTCTTTGTGAATTCCATATACAGTATGTGATAAATATAAAACAACATAGGAGCAGCTTGCTTTATTTAATACACTAGATGTGTTTCTACAAAGATGAAGGTAATTTAAATTTTTGTAGGATTAAATCATATTTTTAAGACTTAGCAACTCTCCATTTAAAGGAGCAGTTGGGTAAACTTATTAAATGAAGCATTTTTAAAAGGAAATCATCACCTCTTAAGTTATGTGCTATTTTTCCAAATATCATTTCATACATAGAGTTTTTGTAAAGGGGAAATCCCTCCATAATACAACCCTCATATTTTTAACATGACCCCTAGAAAAGGAGTGTTGTCCCTCCTGAACACCTGACTACTAAAAATGTAGGACACCCACAATGTAGAGAATCACACTTGTACAGGCAACTTTGTGTGGCTCAGTAGTTTTCAAAATTCAGATGGAAGCCAAAGATTGAAAATAACCTAAATGGCTATGAACAGGGGTGCTGGTTATAAAACCATGGTATGTCCCTACAATGGAATCCTATAAAAACCAAATGAGAATGCTCTCTATGTACATGTATGGGAAGTCTTTCAAAATATAGTGTAAAGGGGAGAGAGGCAAAATACAGAGCACCATATATAGAAATCTATCCTTTGTGGCAAAGGGACAGGAGAAAAAATATAAATCTGTATTTGCTTGTATATGCATTTTAAGTCCCTGAAATAATACTGATTAACTAACCACTGTGGTGACCTGTAAATGGGCAGACAGGGAATGGCTTAAGAGAGAGACTTTTTTTTACCACATACCATTTTATGCCTTTTGATTTTTGAAACATGTAAATGTATTACTGTAAAAAAAACAATTTTTTTAAACTCAACATCAGACTGTGTGATTATAAGTCATGTATTCTCTACATATTCATTGCCATCATGGGAGCCTTTTCTCAGCTTCCCAACATTAGAGCCATCTGCTTTGCCTAGAAGCAGAGCCTGAGACAGGGATTCAGATGCTTATGGTTGAGTGAAAAACTGCTCTAGGCCTGTTAGGAAGTGGGGGACGCAGAATAGGGCAGGGAAAGGAGAGAAGCAAAGATGGGGCCTCAGGTGAAATTCAGAGCATAAATCACACCACAAATTGTCAAGACTAAGGGGCCAGCTTTTTGTACCCCAAAATCAGATTCTGGGCTCTGGGGCAAGGGGCAGAGGGTTGTAACCTCTCAGGACAGTGGCTCCCATTCAGCAACAGGTGCATCTGCAGCCAGTATTCCTGGCAGCTGGCAGAGGGGTGCACAGCCTGGGAACGGGGGTATGGGTGGGGCACCGACAGCACCCACATCACCAGGGATTGCCAACCTTCAGTGTACATCAGAATCACATGGGAAGCTTTTTAAAACAGATCTCTGGGCCCCAGCCCTAGAGTTTCTGATTCAGTAAATAGAGAAGGGCTCAATGATTTCTCACAAGGTGCCAGGTGATACTCTGCTGCCAGTCCAGGAAGCCACAGTTGGAGAGCCACGGCCCTCCCTCACCTTTGCCTCCTGCCTCTCCTTTCCCTCTGCAGCGGATCTCCATACCCTCTGCTCTTCTCTGGATCCTCTCCAACGCACTTCCTCTCCATTCCCCTTGCTGACATTCCCATGCAGGTCCTTATTCTATCAAGACCTAGATTAAGGGTAATTGTTACCCCGACGAAAAAGGGCAGGTCATTTTGTGATTTACCTTTATTGGCTGTGTCTACACGGATTAAAACCACACGGTAATTATTCCAGCTCACTTTAATCGCCCACAAGTGTGTTCAAACGGCAAAAGAACTGCTGCAGTTCTTTGCCAACGATCCACACGCTAACCCTGTTCTTTTCTAGAAGGACTTACAGTGTTCATCTAGTTCAGTGGTTTTCATGGGTGGTGGCACTGTGGCGCAGAGGAACATCTTTTCGCACCTGGATGTGGGTGGGTCACTGATCTCCAAAGCCTTTCATTTCGTAGATGAGGAACCCGAGACCCCACTCGCAGGCACACGCCTTAGCTTGCTGCACACCCCCTTGTCCCGGGAATGTCCTGTTCTGGGATCCAGAAGGAGGACTGCAGCCTGGGGCCTTTCACAGCCCAAAAACTTCACCAGCAGCCAGTGCACCAACTCCAGCTCCACCTCCTGCTTTCCAGGCTCCTCATCCCTGAGAAACAACAAAGCTAACCCTTACTGAGCCCCTTGTGTGTTCAAGACAACACCCCCGGGCCTGTTCAGTGTCCTACCCCTTGATCTCCCTTACACATCTCTCCAAGGCCAATGTCAGGACCAGGGTGAAGCAAGAAGAGTACCTCCTTCCAATCAGGATCACCACCTTCAGGGTGGGAGCAAGCACCCTCTGGAGATGGCCCGATCCTGGTGTCCCTGAAGGACTCAAATCATCTCAAGTAACATTGTGCAGGCGATTGCGACGGAAGAGCATACCCTGGGAAGTGACAGTGTCCTGCAATAGTAGTTAAAAATTACCCCATGTTCCAGCAATCACAAACTCCCTTGTGAAAAGCAGAGTGGCAACCACCACCCGGAAAAGCCATCTGTAACCTCATTTTCATCTCCCTGACCCTTTCCTTAAGGTCACTTGGGAGTGGAGGCTTCTTTCTTCCAAAACGAAATGGTGTCTCTTTCCAACAGGAAAATTTCTCGCTCCTTTGAAGAAGTGGCTTCCTCCAGGCAGTCCCTCTGTCTAGAACTGTGCCGTCCAGTATGGTAGCCACTAGCCACGTGGCCTAGTGCCATTTCAGATTAAATTTAAGTCAAACAGTAGGATTTTAAATGCCATTTCTCTACCTCACTAACCTCATTTCAAGTGCTCACTAGCCACTTGTGGCTGTGGCTGCGGTATCGCACAACACAGATGCGAACACTCCCAGCATTGCAGAAAGTTCTATGGGACAGTGATGATCTAGCTTTCCCTATATTTGATTTACTCAAAATCTTATTTCTCAAAGTCACCTAGAAAAGAAAATCATTTCCTTCTTAATCATACAGAATCTGGTTTTGCCTTTTGTACCATCCTTTTGTTCCTTTGTGACTTTTAACTGCCTGAGGTCACTTTAAAAATAAGTCTGTCGGGCACCTGGGTGGCTCAGTGGTTGAGCATCTGCCTTTGGCTCAGGTCGTGATCCTGGGGGCCTGGGATCTAGTCCCGCATCAGGCTCCCTATGGGGAGCCTTCTTCTCCTTCTGCCTATGTCTCTGCCTCCCTCTCTGTGTCTCTCATGAATAAATAAATAAAATCTTTAAAATAAAATAAAATAAATAAAAATAAGTTCATCTGCATTAGCCATTCTCACAGTGGAGCCCAGAGATCCCTGAGGGTCCCCAAGACCATTTCAGGGGGCCTGTAAGGCCAAAATTATTTTCACAATAACACTAAGACATTATCTTTTCCCCTTTCATTCCCTCCAAATGTGCAGTGGAGTTTTGCCAGAAGCTACATGATGTATGATATGATATCACAGAAGCAGATATGATAATCCATGCATCTTCTCTTAAGCCAGACATTAAAAAGATTTGCAAAATTGTAAAAACAATGCTACTTTCTCAGGGAATGCTTTTTGTTTTGAAAAAGTAATTTATATTTTTAAAAATGTTATTTATCATAACGTGTAATAGTTTATTAATATTATCTCAGAATGAATTAATTTTAAATATCTGTTTTAATATTTTATATGGTACATACTGATAGTTATAGCTCACATAAACAATAGCTCTTTGGGGTCCTCCATTGTGTGAAGGGGTCCTGAGATGAAAGAGCTGGAGTCCGGCCAAGCCATGTTATTAAGTGTTCATGACAGCGTCGCTCACCTTTGTTTTCATTCTTGTTTTTGACATATACTCATCACTAGATAAGAAAGACTGGTTCCAGCCCAGATTCTCCCATTGTTCCCAGAGTGTCTGCGGCAGCATTAAGGAGACAATCATCTCAAATCCCTCATAGAATGAAACTGGCGTGAACAGGAGAACAAGAGCTCTGTTGTCTCACTGGTAGATTAGCAAAATGAACATCTTTCCAGGAAACGGAGCAGCAAGCAATGAGAATGAGCCACAGGAATGCCCCTCCCATCCCCATCCCCTTGCCCTTTCCCCCCTCAATCTGCCCCTACCCTCTTGAAGAAGAGTCCAAAGCTGAGACCAAAAAAAAAAAAAAAAAAAAAAGCCAAACCCAAGGGGTACGACGCCAAGGGAACAGTGACTTGAGCAAGATTTTCATTCAAATCAGTGGCTGCTAATAAGATTGATATTAAACTATTAAGAAATAAATTAAGGAGGGCAAAATACGCACTTGCGTATTTTAAGGGTTGATTTTTTTTTAAGTCTAAAGAAGTATCTGTTTCAATGTTGTTTAAGCTTCAGACGATTTTTTTTTCTTTTCTTTCTTTTTTTTCACTAAAGGGTCAAAATTATGTGGGAGGAAGCCATGTGGAAATATGTTTTAGACTGTTGTGTTCTTGTGAGTCTTGGAAGTCAGGAATGGAGGAGAGGTAAAGCCTCCATTAAAAAACAACAACAACAACAATAAGTTGATATCTAAACAGAAAAGAAAACTAAAGACCAGAACAAAGTTGTGAATATTAACGACAAAGAAAAGAGAAACCTAGAGCCGGGGACCCAGGATGGTGATCTGAGAGAAATGATCAAAAGGATGGATAAAGTTATTTTCTGCTTGTTTTTCTCTGTTGAGTGGGAGTGAGAAGAAGAAAAAGGAAGCTGGTAGGTGGGAGGGATCGTCTCCCAGTGAACAAGGTTCTCTGAAATCCTTCACTCTGCCCCTTCTGCCCTCTGCTCCCTCCCTTTACCCCTTCCCACCCCCTAAACACTTCCCATGTAGCAACTCATTTGATCACCACAAGCCTGTGAGGTGGCTACTCTTATTAATCCTCACTGTGTCAGCCAGGCAACTAAAGCACACAAAAGTTAATTGATTGTTCAAAGTCTTTGCGCTGCTGAGCCTAAGGGTTCTAGGGTGGGGGAAAAGCACAGGCTTTGGTGGGGCACATAATGGCTGCAGTTTACTATTAGAAAAATGTGCCATTTGAACCTAAGATTTGTCCCTCTTTGAAGATTACTCTTTAGTGCATATAAAAAAATAATTACTGGAAAATCATTTAATATTTATTTAATGTTTTCATTAAAAAGGCCTAAACGAAAAGGAAACACCTGAAACTAATACTACATTGTATTACACTAACTGAAATTTAAATAAAAACATTACCAAAAAAAAACTCTTTGAAAAGATAGGCATAAAGGGCATTCAGTGACTCACTTGCAAGATGTGCAGAAAAGTGAAAGATCTATGGAGAATTATCTCCCCAAACACAAAATCCAGAGTCAAGTTTCATTGGCTTGCCTTGAGTCACTTGCTCCTTGCTGAATCAATCACTGTGGTAAGAGGGAAGGATTGCATTGACTGGCCAGGCCTGAGTCATTTCCCAGAACTGAGAGGGGTTGGTCACAATGCAAAAATCATAGAGTAGCGCCACACCTTCCATTTCCAAATATGACAGATGATGGCAACCATCACCCCGTGGCTACAAACCTATGAAAATGCCTCTTGACTGATATTGAAAGAAGCACAGTATTGTAGCACATGACTGATGTATATCCACTCTAACTATGGGCAGTACAGTAGTAGTTCCAGAAGAAAGGAAAGTTCTAACAATATGAGATGACAGCTTAAGGGCAGTATTCAATACTCAAGGATTTCTCAAGGCATTCTTGACTAATGATGTTTGACTGTAAGATAGTCTGATGAAAGTTGTATGGATAAGCTGCTCACTTTATGTTTTAAAGCTCATCAAGTTATTCCTTTGTAACTTAGCAGTTCAGCTGAGTTCTCTCTTTGGAGGCCCCAATGTAATAATGAGTCACTGTGCTCACCTCGGTACCAAGATCTATTCGTTTAATGCTTCATTTGAATTTGCCGAGGTAGCCACCAGACAAAGCATGGATGACCATATATATGACAAGAATGTATGAAGAGGGGGGCGGTCACCTGGGTGGCTCAATGGTTGAGCGTCTGCCTTTGGCTCAGGTTGTGATCCTGGGGTCCTGGGGTTGAGTCCCACATCGGGCTCCCCACAGGGAGCCTGCTTCTCCCTCTGCCTTTGTCTCTGTCTCTCTCTCTGTGCCTCTCATGAGTAAATAAGTAATAAGTAAAATCTTAAAAAAAATAGAATGTTACGAATGGGGTAGGTGGCTATGATAGATGTGTTTCCCAAACCGTATGGAACTTTTTTTTTTTTAAATAGAGATAGAGAGAGCAGGAACCAAGGGCAGGGACGGGGAGAGGGTGAGAGAAAGAGAGAATCCCAAGCAGACCATGCTAGGCATGGAACCTGATGCAGGGCTCAATCTTACAACCCTGAGATCATGACCTGAGCTGAAATCCAGTCAGTCACTTAACCAACTGAGCCACCTAAGCATCCCAAACTGTGTGGAACCTTTATCTCATTATGTCAAAATGATTTTGCAAAAAGACAAATTTTATGATCAAATTTAAGAAGCACACTACAAAGTTAAACAGCTTTCTTTACCACAAAACTTATTGGTTCCAGGCAGCCCCGGTGGCTCAGCGGTTTAGTGCCGCCTTCAGTCCAGGGTGTGATACTGGAGACCAGGGATCGAGTCCCACGACGGGTTCCCTGCATGGAGCCTGCTTCTCTCTCTGCCTCTCTCTCTCTGTCTCTCATGAATAAATAAATAAATAAAATCTTTAAAAAATGAAAAAAAAACCTTATTGGTCCCTTAAAGTATTAACATGCACTATGAATCCCCCCAAGAGAGACAGAATGTAGAATTGCTCAGACTTCTTTGACCTCACAACCACCCTTTTTTCACAGAAAATCTAATAATAATTCAATGCAACACTGCAAAAGATGAACATGAACAATCCTTACCAAAGCAGAGATTTTAGAATTCTATTACTTCATCCTCCACTGAAGGTCTAAATAGAAATGTGACAGTGATTTTTACATTTTGATATAATTAAGTGACAGTGTGCATAGGACTAAATTTTCCCCGTAGGTTACACAATTCTTCAACAAATTACTGAAATTTCAGTTCAGCTCCAAGTTCTTTTACTGTAACAGAGCATTTAGGGTTTCAAGATGTCTAACTAAACGTGTCAAAATTAAACATGATTATTACAGACCAAGAGAGACAAAATAAAGTCAAAACTATCTGAACACTGGCATTTTCTTCAGGCTAAAATACACTTTTTACAGAGTATGCAGCCATAAAACTAGCATTTATGTCAAGCTAGGATTAGCATTATCATATTGCAGATACACTGAGGTGCTTTTAGCAATTTTGAAAGGCAGTTTCATATTCCCAACTGTAATAGAGTGCCTGGGAAATCACACCCATCTTGCTAAAACCAGTGTAATTATGAGAGTAAAAACAACTAAATATCTTTGACACAGCCCTTTGGCTGTCTCATAATACTGAGACATTAAGTTAATGCAGTCTGCTGCTCTGAAGAAATGTGGATTTTGCCCTTCCATTCCAGTTTGAAACAAAAATTGGTGGCATAAAATTGAGAAGTAAATGAACCAAGAAAGATGTCCATATATTTTGTAATGGCCTTGCCCTGGAGAATAAATCCCCCACTGAAAAAGTAGTTAGCTATAGAACATGAGCAAATCATAGGTCTCAGAGGCAAAAAGGGCCTTAGAGATCATGTGACAGTATGTAGACCAAGCTGTGCCATTTATTTTTTGAAGGAAATAGGTTTGGCTATGGAGAAAAGATGCCTCAAGGTGGATAATGTCTTATTACACTTATTCTTTCACATTACTTGCCCGTCTGAGACTACTTTAACAATTGCATGCGCTCTTCCCAGACTTGCAGTTGAGAGACAGCTAAAACAAAGAAGCAGGGACAGTGGGAATCCATTTTGGTGGTGGTGGCTGCAGCAGCAAGGACAGTGGCAGCTGCAATCCGGGTTCCAGGGCAGAGGAGGCAGTGACCACTGTCTGACAGCCCCAGACGTGGCACCCAGGGTCCACAGAACTAGAGTCCAGCGTCCTGGAGACATATTGTGAGCTGCCCCAGATCTTTTTATTACACCAGTTCCCACTTAAGTCATCCGGAGTTTTTGATTTATTCTTCCAGAGAAAGGCAGTCTGGGAGATGATCCGACAGGTGGTCTCATCAAGGTGTGCTAGCCTGACGCATCCATGGCAGGTGCCCCTTCCTGACACCAGCCTTCTGATCAGATTTCTGCAACACCACTGCCTTTCTTGTTTGCTTTATGAATATCACCAATCCTTAGGAGTGCCATGCTGCACCTTCATATGCTGATCACAGGCGAGAGGGCTAGAATGGTCTGTGACACTGGGCCTGAGAGGACTATGAATGTCAGGAATGGATTTCCAAAGTTTCCAAACAGAGGGGTAGTAGCTGTGCATTTATCAGCTAGTGGGGTGTGGAATTAATTAAGAGGAGAAATCCAAGAAGAACAGTTGAGAGGCCTTACAGCAATACATATAAACATGCTACCTCTGGAACATCTTTCCCACACTCAGCTGAACAACTAGAATTCATCCTCTAAGTCTCAGCTCAGGTGCCAGATCACCCGGGAAGCTGTCTCTGAACACTGCCTGGGTCAGGTGCCTGTTCTCTCTGCCGTCGGACATTCCGGCGCATTCCTCTATGTTAGCTTGTAACACTTATACTGAAAGTATCAATTTATTTGATGGCCCCTTCCATAAACTTTAGTTTCTCTTCACACTCTAAGGGCCTAGAAGTTGACGGCATCATCAAAAAGGACACCTGAATCTTTCCTTCCAAATCTAGTGTAATTCCAAACTTTCTCAAACTTTGCTCTTTTAGCAGAGAGCTCCTGGCTCAAGCTGAAAACCTGAAAGTCATTCATAACTAACACATCTCTCTGCTTACCTCCATCCACTTCCTGTCCTCCTCTCAATTCAGTCCATCACCAAGTCATGACTTGTCTACCTTCATGATGTATCTAGAAAGAATTCACCACTCTCCATTTCCCCTGCCACCATTTTGGCCCACATGACCATCATCTTCCACCTGGATGATTGCAGTGAACTTACAACTTACTTCTGCTTTTACACTCTTGCTGGTTTCCCATCTGTCCTCCGCAGAGCAACCAGAGGAACCTCCTTCACAGCATAACCAGATACAGTCGATTCTTGTACTTCACAGTGGTTATGTTCTTTTTTTTTTTAATCTAGAGACAGAGAGAGCAGAGAGAGAGAGAGAGAATCTTTTTTTAAGAGAGGGAGAGAGGCGAGGGGAAGATGGGGAGAGGCAGAGGGAGAGAGAGAATCTAAGCAGGTTCCATGCCCAGTGCGGAGCCCAACACGGAGCTCAATCGCACGTGCCCTGAGATCATGACCTGAGCTGAAATCAAGAGTCAGGGGCTTAACCAGCTGAACCACCCAGGTGCCCCACACAGTGGTTATGTTCTCAAAGTTACTGTGAACCCTGGGTTGGCAAATACTGAAGCATTGCTCCTAGGGGAAATCCAGACTTAGGTTCCTGTGAGCCCCTGGTCACATTTTCATCAACCAATCAATACATAACCTTGTTTTATGTGTGTTTATGTTGAAAGACATCTTATCTTATTGATATAAGATAATCAATAAGATATCTTATTGATTGTTGATTCATTAACATTAGTCTCACGGCCAATAGCACTATAACTCGTGCCCGAGTGAAGCTTATCTGGCACACATAGTTTCATCATAAAGCATATCATAGCCTTTTGCACTTAGGGACACTGGACAATACCTCAGCACTGGCTTGGGAGCTATTTTAAACAACAAAATCACCAACCGCCCCCAAATCACAGAAATATTAAAAACACAGCACTAAATATACTGAAAAAAAAAGTCATTGTTTGCAGTATGAGGGCTGGAACAAGAAGGCAGAGTGTTGCCTTATGTGACCTTCACCGGGAACACAGCAGGCAGCTCACACTTTTTGCCACTCTGCGCATATGCACAAAGGACCAATGAAGTGCTGAGAGTATTGATTTGGGGGTTACGAATAAATGTTGGGCCCCATTGGAAGTAGAAAACATGGAACCTATGAATAATGAGGATTGACAGCGTGCCGTTCCCTCAATTAAAACTCTTTCAGTGGTTGCCAATACTGCTTAGGGGAAAAAAGCAAAATTTTTAATACTTTCTGCAAAGCCCTGCATAATTGGCCCATCTTTATCATATTGCCCTCACTCCCCACCACAGCATTCCGTTTGCTTGTGGCAATAATATAATTTGTAATTAATGTGTTATGTATTTAACATTTCTCTCCTTCACTGGCTCTAAGTTTCATGAGAGGTAGGACTACACAGTTTTGTTCTGTATTATGTGTGCAGGGCCTGTTGCAGGGTCTGGTACATAGCAGGCAACAATATGCAAACACCCAGAGGCCAAGAAGAGGTGACTGTGGCAGACACTTTTTGTGCTCTGCTCCATGTCTCCTCAGCCCACCTCTGATGTCCGCTTCAGCTGTGTAGACAGTTACCGTGCATGCTACGAGCATGCCACCTCATGAGCTTCCATGCCCCTCTGCTTTGTTTGTCTTGGGACTTTTCCCGAAGCTTTTTCCAAAACATTTTCCAGGACTCCCAGGGCAGTCCAGAAGCACAACTGAGGTGGGGCGGATGCAGTTACTGTCCTCAAGAAAACCTCTCAGCCAATGGGGAATGAGAGGGGATAAATGTTCCAGCATCCCCCAACACTGGGAAGACATTTCTGAGACAAAAGGGTCCTCAGAGGCATTGGGTCCCAGTTGCCCACAGGGATAATCATGCAACTGGTTCTTCCTGCTTCCTGGGACCATCTCCTAAATAAGCTGCCTGTACCTGATTCCATGTTTCCAGGGTCTGCTTTTTTTTTTTTTTTTAAGATTTGATTTGCTTATTCGTGAGAGACACAGAGAGAGAGATGCAGAAACACAGGCAGAGGGAGAAGCAGGCTCCTCAAGTGGAGCGCGATGCAGGACTCGATCCAGGACCCCAGGATCACGACTTGAGCCAAAGGCAGACGCTCAACCACTGAGCCACCCAAACTCCATTTCTGCTTTTGCTGCTCCTTCACTTGAAAGAATTTCCTTGTACTGCTGCCACCACTCCTTTTCTGCACTCTCATCTTCAGAGCTTTAAATCCTCCTCACCCTTCCGACAATTTAAATGTACCCCCTTGATAGCCTTCCTGATTGAATATAACTTCCCCTTTTCCTATTTATCCATTATCCTTTAACTACACCTTTCTTGTTATACATATGTTATTTGTGTTTTGTACCTTTTGTTTGTTCATTTAGGCAACATTTATTGAATGTCTCCTATGTGCTAGGTGGCATGTGCCAGGGATGACTATAAATAAAACAACTCTGTAGACCAATGTCCTCAGAAAGCTCTCACTCTGTCAGGAAATATAGACATTAAGGAAAGAATTACGAAAATGATGAATTCTGTAAAAGGGAAAACACAAGACATATAGCTGTGCCTATTATTTTCTGAGACAAGCAGAAGGTATTGGATTTTGCCAAATGAAAATGCAGTAGCTCACGGCAATCGAAAGTTGGAACTCTAGGTATCTATGCTGGGCTTCTAAGTCAGAGCCTCCAAACAGCATGATTTTATTTGGTGAATACTAGCCTTTTCTGTTCTTTAGTACTGCCTATACATCTCCCAGAGCGCAGGGAAGTAAGACTGGGTTGACGTACCCAGATTTCCTAACTCCCTGTCATGCAATTCTAGCTTATTTTAAGCACTATCCTCGTCTAATTTCACAGTTGGGTACCTATAGGAATGCCTGCATTTAGCAAACCCACTTGGCGCCTCTCCTCCCTGTCCGTCCCTAACTACGTGGGAGGGCCCCTCTGGCATCCCTTTATGTCATTAACTTAGGCCTTCCCTCACAAGGCCGGAGAAGTTTCCTTGGAGGTTTCTTTTTCTTCACATTAAAATGTATCCTTACTTCGCTTATCTTAGCCACCCATTCATTATTTGTTTCTGGGGCTTCTCCCTGAAGCGACATCCACTCCTCCAAGGCTATCCTAATGTATTCGGCCAAGAAGCATAATCAATAGTTGAGGAGGAATAATCGCTCTGGATACACTAAGCGTGTTCTGCGCCTTTCCTAGGGCTCTCTCTGGAGGTTGGTGGTGTGGGAGTTCGCAGTTACTAAAGCAAACCCATCAGGCTTTGTCCCTTCCCCTGGCCTCTGCCTCTCTCCCCAGTCTCATCTGCTGCTCCACCTCCCTTTGTTCTCTGTTCTCCAGCTTACTGAAGGCCTTGGGTGTCCTGAATTTGCCATCGCGTGTTTCGGTTCTGTTGCAAACAAGAGAAGCCAATTGTATCATTAGGGCAATGCTGGCTGCTGGAACAGAGAACCTCCAGCCTCTCAGGAGAATAACACAATAGAAACCTATATATCACTCCCGGGAATCCTGAAGTGGGTGCTCTCCAGTGATAGGTGGTCTTCTGAGTGCTTATTCAGGACCCAGGTTCCTTTTCCCTTGGGGTTTTGTGCCACATCATGCTCTGCATCCAGCTGGCAGAGATGAAAAAAGCTGCCGGACCATGCCTGGGAGGTTTTTATGGGTGGGACCTGAAAGTGGTACATCACCTCCACTCGTGTCCATTGCCAGAACTCAGATATATGGCACACCCAACAGCAAAGGAGGCTGGGAAATGTAGTGCCCATTCTGCTGGGAAGAAGGGGTCTGCTGAGGAGCTGGCTTCTGCCCTGGCACTTGAGCTAGTTTAGGCCCATGAACATGTATTATACAGTATTTGGTGGCTCAGAGAACATTGGGAGGATCAGCTTGGAGGCTATATGTCCAGGAACAACACCCAAATCATACTACTGGATTGCTCTGGTAAAGATCTTGCTATATTGCTGCTGCCATCACGGCGGGGTACAGTCATCCGGGGCTCATACCATGGCTATGCTGGATGGGATGCTATGGCCTTCACGGCTCAATGCCTTTCCATCGTCCTCTGCCACCCTCACCTGAACAATAATTTTGTGTAATACCTTTCTCACCCTGCTGTCTCCTGAATCAGAGTCTCATGTGGGTGCATCTGATTGGCAGAGTTTAGGACAAACACCTGTGCCCGAGTGACAAGGGCAGCTGAGAAAGCAATGTGGGGCATGGGAACCTAACGTGAGAATTCCCCAAATACAGGAGACTCGTTTAATAAAAGATGCCCGAAAGAACATATGTCCACCACTGTCTTAGTTTGGGTTCCCTTAAAAGCTCTTAAAGAGAGAGAGAGAGAGAGAGAGAGAGAGAGAGAGAGAGAGAGAGATTATTTGTAAAACACTAGCTACGTCCTTCCTATTCCAAGAATGGGGGGCTTCCCAGATAGACCCACTTTGATGTTTTTTATCTCACTTGACTCTAATAAAATGGCATTCTTACATTCTCTGTTATCACAGGCAACATCTTCCCTTATTAGCTCATTCATTGGTTTTCTTACCAGTACTCTTGCTCCACATTTGGAAAATTCCAGTGTAGGGGCTAAACCATCCAGTCAAGCCTTTATATTTTTCAAGGCTCTCACAAAATGCCTTCCATTAAACAGTGTTCACCAAAAACTACACCGTTATCAAGATCCCTTGAGGAAAAGGATAATAGATATCCTAAGGGAAATGGCAGCCACTCTCTTACCTCCCTTTGTGACAGTTCACAATGACACCAGGAGCAAGTATACTCAGCAAGAGCCACTGCAAGGATGACCTCAGCAGCCTTGCAGTGCTTCAGGGGAAATTTCGTATCTAGTCGATGCCTTGCGAGAGAAGTGTAATTGGGATGACTGATTTGCAGGATGTAAATGAAAAGTAATAGAGTTTGGATTATACGCACTCCTTTCAGGATACAAGTCCTCATTAAAAAAACCTGAGATCCTCATCTCCCACTTCACCCCAGCACCCTTACTCCAGGAGACTGGGGTCACCTGTCACACAGTGTCGTTCACAGTGGCCTTTGCTGGTCTCAATGGCAGTACCAACACTCTGTTCCTTGCTGCCAGAAGCAAATTCTGTGCCCTCTCTACACACCTCCTACCAGAGCCAGATGTTTATAACTCAGTGTTCAAGCTCGGTTGGTCACCTGACCTTGGCTTTTGCCTTCATGGAAGTCATGTGAAGCCCCTTAGCTGGAGACTAAAAAATTGTTTTAGAATTAAACTTCTTCCCAATTTGTTCCTCACCATCTTGATCCCTTTGACAATTCTATGATGCCACGCAGGTTTCAAAGAGCTTCTTATAAATCATTTCACTTGTTCCTATCATCTGTAAGCAGGTAAGATAGATTTTCCTTGTGAGGAAACTGAGATACTGAAGGGTCCAATAGTATAGCCAGGCACTCACAGATAGAACACCGTAGAGAAGGGAGTCAGGCCCAGAACTCCCATGACCTACCTGACTCAGTGCTCTGACACTTATTCCCCTGCTTCTCAGCCATAATCTTCATAAGGAACCACCCCAGTGCCTCCTCATTGCTGTTTATCTGCACTTTCTAGGGCCTGCTGTCTTTGAGACTGGTGTCTCCTTGGTTCTACCTGTTTCATCTCTGGTCACCATGTACAATTTGACTACCATGTACACTGAGCCCCACAGCAGTATGCTGTTCAATAACATCTCCTCTACAGGCTTCTTTTCCTTCACTGCCCCTCTTAGTACTTCCCTACCAGCGCTTCCTGGGATCACCTCCCACACAAACTAATTGTACTCAAATCCTTGTCTCAAGGTCAGTTTCTGAGGGAATCCAAACTAAGGTAACATGTATGTATTGCCCCTCATACCAACTTGACTTCCACATTGGGACTGCTAGCCTTGGGTATAAAGAAGCAGGCCTATCCAAAACATTCCCTTGGGTGTACCTGGGTGGCACAATTGGTTAAGGGGTTAAGCATCTGACTCTTGGCTTCGGCTCAGGTCGTGATCTCAGGGTCATGAGATGGAGCCCAGCGTCAGGCTCTGTGCTCAGTGGGGTCTGCTTAAGACTCTCTCTGCCCCTCCCCACTGCTCGCTTGCTCTCTCTCTCTCTCTCTCTGTGTCTCAAATAAATAAATCTTTAAAAAAAGAAAAGAGAAAAAACATTCCCTAAGCCTCAAACTGCTTCCACCTTGACTACCAAGTTCCTAGTTAACCCTAAGTCCAACCATTTCCATGGCTTTCCCATGTCCGGGATACAGATGTTCTAAACACATCTCCTGTCCCTATAGCCTCAGCCAATTGTGCCTCACACTTCCATCACCAATACCATAGCCCAATAAATTATTTTGAGTTTGACTGATAGATGGACATTGTGGCCTAGGTAGATGAGGGTATATTCTAGACAGAGGGAACATCATAAACAGAAGGCAGAGATGCCCATGTGAAAGCAGGGCTAGCAAGGGGGTCTATATGTTTGGAGGGTTCCCTATGTCTAAGAAGAAGAGAGGGCAGGGGACAACAAAAGGAAGAGCAGAAATTATGTATAGAAGGACTGAGCTTGGGGCGCCTGCATGGCTCGGTCAATTAAGCACTGGACTCTTGATTTTGGCTCAGATCATGATCTCAGAGTCAGAAGACAGAGCTCCTTGGCAGGCTCTGCACTCAGTGGGGGGCCTGCTTGAGCTTCTCTCCCTCTGCTCCTCTTCCCCACTCTCTCTCTCTCTCTCCCCCAAATAAATAAATCTTAAAAAAAAAAAAAAGGACTGAGCCTACCCTGGGAAGAAGTTGAAATTCTATCCGAAGTCAGCCAGCCAGCTCTAAAAGATTTCAAGCAGGAAAATGCCAAGTTTAGGTTCATCTAAGAAAAATTACTCTGAAGGCTCTGTGGAGAGTAGATTGGAGTAAAATCTTAAGTACCGAATGTGAAAGCACAATGTAAACTGCGGAGATGATTAGCAAGTGAAATATTTTTGAGTCCTGAGGTAAATTCCCCTAGAAGTACTCATTTACACAACTGAATGCCCTCCTCTATTCCCTCCTCCAGCCCAGTCTGGAACCCCTGATGGCAGGAGGCAGCACTGGATTTATTCCATGAACATTTATTCAGCACCTGCTGGCTGCATTCCAGGCACAGGGATTGTGTTGGGGATGAAGAATACATGGCCCCTTCCCTAGTAGAACTCACTGTGAAGCTTCCAGAACTTGCGACCCCTTGAACCACCCACATGTCCCATTATAGGCCTAACTGCAGGATTTTGTAGAGGCCATTTCAAGGCTCTGATTACGCACCCACTGATGGAAACTGTTGTGAAACCAAGAGGGTGCAGAAGATGTGGGTAGTGCCAGATGGGGAGAATGTACGGGACTACAGCAAATGAGAAGAGAAACAGGAAGTGGCAATGCTGAATGTAGGCATACTGCGCACCCACAAGCACTCTCCATACCTTATCTCATTTGATTCGCACAACCACCCTGACAATCAGGTACTGTTAGCCCAGGTATGGAGAACACATCTGGAAAGTGGCAGAGCTGGGATTTGAACCCAGAGTAGCTACCATCAAAGCACATGCCTGTAACCACTCTGGCTAATATGGGATTCAAGCAGGCTTCTGCATCTACCTGGGAAAGGACCAGATGGGAGTGTACAAAGAAAGAGGGCTGATTGGAAAAGCTGAGGCAGGAGGGGTCCTGAGGCAGTTAACTGCAAGGAAGAAGCATGGTGTGGGGATTGGGATTGATTGCCATGGACTACCTTGTGCGTAACAACAACATACTCAAGTGTGAATTACCCAATTGTTATCCTGCAAAATATCACACAACACTGGTGCCTATTAGTTCTTACTAAAATCATTATGATTCCTTCAATTTTTCCAGATTATTCTATATTATTAATTCTCTATATCCTAATAAGTTGTTGAAAAACGACATAGACAACTAATTTTTGCATGGTTTTATGTTAACAATACTTGAGAATTTTATCATTTAAGATAAAATGTTTACTGTACTTTTGTGTTTCTTTTTTTCTTCTAAAATAAAAACATAATGCAGCTGAACTTAAATGAGATATATTTAAAAATTCAGTGACAGTTTTACCAACAGCATGAATAATAACTAAATGATGCATTGCCTTGAATGAAACAAGAGCATCTGCTAACTTTAATAATACAAAAAAAGTTATTTTTTCCATGGATGATACTAATTCTATAAATATAACACAATGGTTTTGCATTGTAATATTCTGTGTAATAGCTACTTTATAGCTAATATTAATTCTCTAAATATGACTCAACACACAGAAGCTTTGAGTTTCAATATTCTTGGTAATAGTTGGTTTATGTCAGAGAGAATAAAGGTTATTATTTGATATAATCTCTGCATTATCTTTTTACATACTATTTTTGATTAAATGTTCCCTTCCAATATCAGAACTGACCTTTTACAGAAATCTCTACACCAGAGCAGAAATTTGATCTCATAAGGCAAAGGGATATTAAATAACAGAGCTTGTCAGGGATGTACTACTGCATCCAGGTCTAGCATTTTGCTGCTTGTGGATGTTCCTGCCTTCCTAAAGTTATAATTAATGTTCAGATGTGAACTCACTGGGGCCACTGATAGGAAATACAAGTCAGTGAGGTCAATGAAAAGCTAGACATATCCTCTTGGCACACTACACATAGTGTCCAAACATAAAAATAAAATATCAACAAGAGAGAGCTTCAAACCTAATCATTGGCTATACATTCTTAATTCCCCCTCCTATCCTCGCTCTAAAATGGGTTTGCTTTTTTAAAAATCTAGAAATGGAGAATTGACTTACACTGGGTGCTGTCTCTGTGCATTTTTCTCTTCCATCAGTCTCCACAGACCTTCATTTCTGGCATGTTTCCCCAGGCTTTAGAATGTTGACATGGCTCATTTCATTTTTCTTACTCTAAGGGGGGGGGAGGTAGAGAGGTAGACTGACTAATTTTAGAAGGGATAAAAATGTTGTGCAAAATGTAGAAAATGAGAATATTTATAACTTTTCTAACAGAAAAAAATCTGAAAAACCAAATTTAGATCTTGTGTTGTAAAGATTTTTAGTTAAAAAGCAAGAATATTTTTCATAACCTCCAGAGTGACAAAGAGGGAAGGAAAGTCTTGATAAAAGATTCATTTTTTTAAGATGGAAGATAGTATTGGAAAGAAAAAACTATACATTCTGTAGTAAATATAAACTGAGAAGAGTTGACGACATCATCCTTGTGGGTTTCCCTCACCACTGACTCATCATGTGAATAGTCAATTTCTGCCATGCTTGTCTTTCCATCTTTATCATGAGAATTAAGTCCTGGGTTGGCCATCTATGTAATGGTAACATTTTGATTCTTCAAACGAGCCCAGTCATCTTTGAACCCTCAAATGACTAAAGGCAGAAGGTCAGTTAAATCTTGCTCTGAATTGCAAATAAAGTATTATTTTCCCCTAAATAATCCCCCACAAAAATCCATCTTATATTTTATAGTGCTTTCCATAACCTGGTAACTGATGACTAATGTTCTTAAATTGGAGACATATCCAGATAAATTTACAAGTTACTAAGCATTTTTGAGCTGCTAATAGGCTCAGTGCTCTCAAGAGTGATGTGGAATCTTGCTCCCTGAAGTGGGTCCACTGACTCGAGGTATCAGCATCCACCAGGTGCTTGTTAGGAATGCAGAGTCAGGCCCCTCCCAGACCTACTGAATTGGAACCTGAATTTTAAGATTCCCAGGAATTCCCATGCGCATTAAAGTCTCAGAAGCACTGAGGCCCCTGGGTGGCTCACTGGGTTAAGTGCCTGACTCTTGGTTTTGGCTCAGGTCATGATCTCATGGGTTGTGGGATCAAGCCCCGGGTTGGGCTGCTTACTCAGTGTGGAGTCTGCTTGAAAGACTCTCTCTCTTTCCCTCTCTCCCTTCCCCTCCCCCTGGCTTGTGCATTCTCTCTCTGTCTCTCTCTAAAAAAAAATAAATCTTTAAAAGACATAAAGTCTGAGAAGGACTGATATAAAAGGCTGAAGAAAAATAGTTCCCACCTGGGCACCAGTGATGGGGCCTTTGTGGAGAGAATTCAGTGGGCTCAGAGAAAGACCCCCAAAATACGGCCATTTGCAGGTAGATATCTCAAATATGGGTCATAACATTTCACTGCACAATCAGGGATAAGTTTTAAGAAAAGACAGCTCCTGGGAAAGGGGGGCACTGAACTAAGTTCATACACAAACCTGCCTGATCTGACTCCATACTCAGGTTTTTCCCCCTACCCTCCTACAGGGGAAGAAGCACCCAAGCTGGGCAAATAGGGATGAACTGAAGTGCCTGAGCATTAGGTACCAGGGGTTGGGCCCCAGGTGGCTACATCATGTACCGGCCAACTCACACCCCAATCCCTTTTGAATTACATACCCCAAAGAACAGCGACGTAGCATGGGAAAAGTAAAATACTACTTCCCGGAGCCAGGATTTCTCTGGCGGAATCCTGAATCTGTCTCCTAACCCATACCCTCATCCTCAGCAGGACTGAGCACGCTTGCTGAGAGGACAGGCTCTGGGTTCAAGTGGCAGCTCCATCACTTACTGTGCGGCCTTAGACAAGTGATTTAATTGCTCAAAGCCTCACTTTCCACATCTGTAAGCCCAGGCCTAATAACAGCTCCTATCTCGTGGAGCGATTGTGAGGTTACTAGGTCAATATACGTAAAGCGTTGCCGGCAATGCCCGGCAAATCGGAAGGAGCCAGGAAGTGCCGGACACTCGTGCCAGCCTCATTACTCCAGTCGCTGGTAGTTTTACTGGAGGTCTGCTTTTGAGTTGCCATTAATTAGCGCTGCCCGGGGAGGGCTGTTCGGCCACTTCCACATGCACACCAACCCCAACTGGTTCTCATCCAGTCGGTGATCCCCCATCTCCTCAGGAAATGGGATTTTGGAAAGCCGGTGGCAGCGGGGACCCAAGCCGGGGGCAGAGCCTCGGCGGGAGCTCGGCCCTCCCTGACCCCGCCACGCGGCCCGCTATAGCCACCCCGCCTTCCCCGTCTGAGTACCCAGGAACCACTCCACTTAATAACTCATTCTAGAAGGTTTCAGTGAATTCCATTACCAGTCTGAGGTCAGAGTTTTTGGGAAATTCGGACACTGTCCCCTTTCCGGGCTCTGAGCTCCCCTCTTCCCACAATTCCTCAGAATTACCAGCGATTGCTCAGCGATTCTGTCTGCATTTGTCTAAATCCTCTCAGATCGTCATTTTTCTGTGTCAGAAGACGTCAATCCGTTTATAGCAGCGCGTGGCTCTCTGGTGATCCCCTCACTTATCTTTGCCTTCAATTCCTTTTAACCAAATGTGTTCCGACCTTTCTGCGTCCTCTCGGTGCCCGCCGACGTGACCCCATCCGACCCACGCAGCCAGGCGAAGGCCATTTGCATTCTCTGTGAGCCTCGGATAAACCGGAAGACCAGCCCCCCCCCCCCAACAGCTCGCTATTCTTGGCCAAACCTCCATTCATCAGAGGTCAAAACAGTTGTGATACGAATTTTACAGGGTTGTATTTGTTCTTTTACAAGCTAGAGGATTTGGGATGGAACCTCGGGCCTAAGGCTGAGGACACAGAAGTAGCAAGTAGCTCCACATTCTGAAGAGAGCCATGAACTGCTGGGACCGGTCACCTCCACAGCATGGGCCCCACTCCTGTCAATCATCACAGCCCAGGGTGGGAGAGGCACAAGGCCCTCCAGCCTCTATAAGTTGACTCCTGGGAATGAGCCCAGAAGTCATGGGGTAAGCAGCCTGTGTGGGAGCACAGAGTGGTAAGTGGGTCCTCCATCACTTCCACCTGAGCAAGGTGAAGGAGGGCCTGCAGGAAGCCCGGACTGCAAAACCACAGTGAGACACCATGTCACGTTGGGCGGCTCTAATCCAAAAGAAAGGCGATGACAAGTATTGACAAGGAAGTGAAGCGACTAGAACACTCACACACTGCTACTGGGAATGTAAGATGGCACAGCCTCTTTGGAAAACAGTCCAGCAGTCCCTCAAAGGTGAGACCCCGAGTTACCACATGACCCAGCAACTCCACTCCTCGGTGTACACCCAAGAGAAATGAAAACATGGGCTCACACAGAACTTGTACGTGAATGTTCACAGCAGCATTGTTCATAGCAGCCCCAAAGTAGAAACAAACGAAATGCCCCATCAGCAGATGAAGGAATAAATAAAACGTGGTACATCCACGCAACAGAATATTGTTCAGCTGTAAGAAGGGATGAAGTACTGAAACTCACTGCAACATGGATACGCCTTGACAATGTGATGTTAAGTGCAAGAAGCCAGACACAAAGGACCACATATTGTGCAATTACAGTTACATGAAATGGCCAGAAAAGGCAACTCCATAAAGATAGAAAACAGATTAGCGGTTGCCAGGGGCTGAGGGGAGGGAATGGTGGGAGGATTGGAGGCATGATGGCTAAGCAGTATAGGGTTTCTTTTTAGGGTGATGAAAATGTTCTAAAATTGAGTGTGGTAATGGTTGCCCAAGTCTGTGAACATATTAAAAGCCACTAAACTGTACACTTTAAATGAGTGAACTGTATGGTATCTCAGCAAAGCTGTTACCAAAAAAAAAAAAAAAAAAAAAAAAGATGAAAAGGAGGAGGAGGCACAGATCACTCCCCCCTCCTCCAGCTGGATACTCGCTAAAGGGGAGAATCTGCAAACCCATCCTAGGGCACACATCAGAGCACTGTGAGGGACGGTTGGGACTTTGGAGGCTGGTGTGAGCAGGGAAGCTGGTGCCTGCTTCTAGCCGGGCAGGACAGAAAGGGGTAGGACAAGGTGCATGCCGCCCAGCACACCCAGAATGACAGTGAAGAGGGCTGCAGCGGTCGTGCCTGCACACCACAGTCTGGCAGGTCTGGCAAGGCCAGAATGTGTATTTTTCCTCCAGGCCGAGGAGACATTGAGAAAGAAGGTATCTGGACTTGAGCAACCATGCCAGCATCCGACTCAAGAGGGCTGCTTGCTAGACAAAGACACCCCCAGCAGCAAGAGGTGTGGGGCATGCACCCAAGTAGCAGGCAAGGGATAGGAAGGGAAAAGAGGCTGAGCCAGACCTCCTCCATCAGGAGCCTATATAGTAGGGAGGCCTCTGGGGTCCTCTGCAACAATACTTCTCAGCCCTCACAGTGCCCCCACGGGTCATTCAGGCATTTTGTTGTATACAGGTCCGGGTTCAGTGAGTCTGGGGTGAGGCTCTGCATTTCTAACAGGATCCCTGGTGATCGGAATATGTTGATTGTGGACCATCTTGGAGTGGCAAAGCTCTAAATCACTATTTCTCAGATTCTTTGGTCTCAGGATCCTTCTGCAACTCTTAAAAACTATTGAGATCCCAAAGAGCTTTTGTTCATGTGAGTTACAGGTATTGAGATTTACTGTACCGGAGTAAATTTGAAACTGAGAATTTTTAATATTTATTTGTGGATTCGTTGCAAAGTAATGTTAAAGCCCATTATATGTTAGCGTAAATAACACATTTTTAATGAAAAATAGCTATCCCTTCCAAAGAAATAGTGGCGTTGTTTTTTGTTTTTGCAAATCTCTGACTTAACAGAAGAGAGCTGGGTCCTCCTATCTGCTCTGCATTCACTTTGTTGCCTCACACAGATATGTAGTTAGAAAGGATGAGTTTTTGTATCCTTTGGATAAATACCTAGTAGTGCAATTGCTGCTATAGGAAACAAACTGAGGGTTGCTGGAGGGGGGGTGGGTAGGGGGATGGGATAACTGAGTGACAGGCGTGATGGAGGGCACATGCTATAATGAGCATGGGGTGTTGTATGCATCTGATGAATCACTAAATATGTTAAATAATGGAATTTAATTTAAAAAATGAAAAAAAATGTTTTAAAAGGTTGTGTTTTTCAATGACCTTTTCAGGTAATTATAAATGCTCTTCCGTGGTACTACACTAAAGCTTGATAGGTATTTTCTTAAAGGTTAGTCTCAATATGAAATCTCAAATCATAACAATGAGATTTTCATATTGTTACATTATAATCCATTGGTCCATCTTGCACTTTTAATGGATCCTTTACCCATACATAACATTGTAAAATCATGCATTGACAATTGGAGAGTGTTGGTTCACTGTTATGCGGATGTTTCTAATGTTCACACATTTTGTGATATAATTTCAAAAAGTCACATGTTTAATATCACCACTGATCTCACCAGTCAACTCACCAGAAAAGTTTTCAGAAACTCAGCTTTCATGCTCACAATGGTGAATACAAGTTTACAAAATTTTAATTTTCACGTGCAACCTCAAATTTTCCCATTGACAACAATTTTGTTTTTGAGGTGGTTGTAACATCAGGCTTACTTAAATTATTCACAAGAAAATGGTGCTAAATACACATAGTGTGTCTGTCAGGCATTATTCCAAGTGAAAATGATTTTCCATGAAAATTTTCCACAGCTAGTTCAGCTTGCAACTCATACACATAATTTTTCTCAAAACACCCATCATATTTCAGCATGCCACAGAAGTGCTTTATGCATTCTTACTCTCACACGGAGTATTAAAAAGGCATATAGTCAAAGATCAAGATTTAACATAATTAGTAATTTTTACTGCCCTATCAGGGCCGGTTTTAAATGAGATTGGGTTCTGATTTGTTTTGTTACCAAAAGTGACAGCAATGAAGAATACCATAGCTATTAGTACGGTTTGGTGCCACTGCATTGATCCATGCTAAGGCACAGACAGTGTCACCCACCATTGCTTTTGCAACATCATTGCAAATGCCAACACAGTGAAAAAGACAGATTACATTTCAGTATTAGTATGAAAACCAGTTTTGATCTTGCAAACCAAAGAAAGGGTCTCTGGGAACCACTGCCCTAAGGAACTCACCATGTGCCCCATAAAATGTCAGCATTTGGAAGGCTGCCACCAGAGGGTACAGAAATCTGGCAGTGTGTACTGAAGGAGTCACAGCAACCAAGGGAGCAACAATAACAGCGCATTTAGTAAAGAGACCCTTGTTCTTTTTCCTCTCCCACCACTGCTCAGCCAACATATTTGGTGAGCTAGGCCTTGGAAAGAGGGGAGGTTATATTTTAGAGCTAGACCAGGCCACTCCAACACAGCTCAACCTGAGGCTTGGGCATGGAGAGGAAATGAGATTGAGATCAAAGTTGAGACTGAAATTTTAAACTGGACTGGACTTCTAATAATCAGAAGTGACCAGAAAGTTATGGAATTTGCCCAAGATGTTATTAAGAAAACAGGAAGGGCAATAAGACAGAGCACAGTTGGAAGCAGAGATTAAAGCTAAATAAAACACTTTCATGTTTTCATCCCCACTGAGTTGAAACTCTTCATTAAACAGTTATGTCTAGTCCCCCTTCCACTTATAATACATACATATTTGAGCTAATTGAAAAGCTCTCTATGTGACATGCCATATTCCTTTACTTCCTTGTCTACATCGTCTCATTCATCTATTCACCAAAATTTGATTGAATGCCTACTGTGCCAGGCACTCTTCAAAGGGCTTGGAAAACACAGATGGATATTGTTGGTGGAACTTACATTTGTAATTGTGACTTTTTAAAGCTTCTTTTCAATTAACCATGCAGGTTCAGCTGCAAAGCATGCTGGGATCTAGGAGCAACATAGCAGGGTTCAGTAGAGCTTGGCTAAATATTCTAAGTGGTCCAATAAGGCTGGTCCCGAGGAACATGGCCAGCTATCTTTATTACAGTGTTCCGAGGCTTGTACAGCTGGCTCCAAAAGTCTAAAAGATTATCTGTTAATCTAGTGGGCAGGGACCCAAGAGCAGAGGTATCTGGGCAAGATAACTAAGAATGGCAGCATCTTGATATCAGTAAGATCTAGGAGGAATCCAATCTCAGCCAAGAGCTGGAGTCACAAGGGACAAAGTCCAACTTCTTCAAGGAAGGGGACATGGTGGGGGCTTGACAGGGGTCAGATCTCAGTCAAATGAGCTGGTGTTCACCTGGGAACTTTAGTAGTAGGAACAACTAGCTCATAGACTAGAATGGACACTCTGAATTGGATTCAGAACGAAGGGAAGCAGTTCAGTAAGTATGTGGCTGCTACCTGCAGAGCTCTTTGAGGGGTGCGTTCCAAGTCCAATTTAAGACCATTACAAGCTTTATACTCTGAAAAGTCATGTAATGTAGAATTAAAACAACACTAAAGTGAAAAATACATGTAAGTAAAGTGAAAAATAAGTATTAAGAATGAAGTTCTGCTTTACCCATGATTTCTTCTTCAAAGTTGTCTCAAAGTCCAATTCCTTCAAATGAGTGTGTGTGTGTGTGCACGCGCACGAGTGTGCACGTGTGTCATGATTCATGTTCAGTCTGTCTCAAGGGTCATGTATACTGGCCTATCCTCAGCTCCACAGAGAATATCAAGGACATATGATAGAAACTCCAGAATGAGCCACTGGCATGCATGTGCTTGACCTTGAACTGGCCATCGGTCTCCTCATTACCCCCTCTCATCATGCCCTCAGCCTATTCCTTCATCTCTCTGACTTTATTTTGGTTCCACACATTCAGTTTATGACCCAACAGCTCTGCAGCTCTAGCACTCGCTGATCCTCTTTCATTCCTTGGCTTTTATTTCTCTTTTCGTGGTACTCTCTTAAGACAGATCTTTCAGGAATGGGCCGCTTCAACTCCCCCAAGTCCCCTTCATACCCCCCTGACCTCCAAGAGAGACCTAACTGGGCACCATCTGGCTTCCCACTTCCCGCCCCTGCCTGGACCCTGAATGAAAGAAGTCAAGCAGATAAAACCTCCCTCTTGCTCTTCCTCTCTCTTCCCAAGCAATAGTCATAAGACTTGAGGGCAATGCAAAGTCTTTAGAAAATGGTAGAACAATAAAAAAAAGAATGTAATAACCTTACATTTAATTACCATAAGATTCTCAGAACAGAACTTCTCAAAGTGTTAGATGTGGTACCATGTGCACCAAATCATCCTTGGGTACTTGTTAAAAGTGCAGGTGACTGGGCTCAACTCTAGACCAACTATCTTAGTTTGAGTTCCCCCAGAGGCAGACCCTGAGATGAGGATTCAATTGCAGAAAGTTGATTTGGGAGGTGGTCCCAGGAAACACAAGTAGGAGAGAGTGAGGAAGTGAGACAGGGAAGGGACATAAAAGGTACATTCTCATACCAGTTACCACTGTGAGCAACTCAAACTTAATACCACTTGGGGACTTTGAAAACAGTATAGTACATGCACCTCAGAATTAGGTCACTGAGGAAGAGAGGGAGTTGTGTTTGGACACTACTTCCCCCGGTCATCAATTGAAGCTGCACTTGGGTTGCATTAATTCCTGCAAAATCAGAGCGCTCTGGCAAAAAGATGAAAGTCCCAGGAGTTGAGGGTCAGGTTGGGGTGCACCGAAATGGTAAGGGTTGAAGAAATATGGACAGGAACCCAACATAATCTGTTACACCAACTAAATCAGTATGTCTGTGTGGGGTACTAGAATCTACATTTTAAAAAAAGATCTTCATGCTACATTTGGAGAACATAGAATATTAAGAAAATGTACACATGGGCCTGGATTTCTAATATCTTAATGTCTTCTGTGAGTAAGATATTTCTACCCTAACATCCCTCCCCCAGCAAAAAAAAAAAAAATCTAATTTTAGTAAGCCTTCCTTTTCTTATGATGAAAGCACAAAACTTGAGTCTACCACTCACCATTATAATCCCTGGGCTGAATTTCCATTTTGTACCAAGGGAGCTATTTTAGTCAAACCCTGTGAACTTAAATAGAGAAAGTGATTCATTGGCATGTAAGGTCCGTTTCATGTTGATGTCAGGATGGAGAAATCAGATGGTGCTAAATGTTCTCTCAGGTCAATACTTGATGACTTCATGGCTTTCACCAGAGTTTTTAATGGTTCAACATTTAGCATTCAAGTCCAGGGGCTTTTTGCCAGCTCTTTGTGAAGGGGGAAGCTGGGGGAGATGCTATTGAAAGGTTTTTTTCAAAAGGTTAGTTAATGCACTAGGGCATGGATTTCATTACATGCTCACATAACACTGAGTAGCAGAACATATAGTGGGCAATCTAAAAATAATTACTGCTCAGATGTCGATTAACCAAGGGTTGGCCATTAGCCGGACTTTGGAAATGTGAAGCCAGGGGACTGAGAGAGCAGGTTCCTGGGACACTGCTCTTTGATCTTCAACAAGGCTGCAGGTTGGGAGGGAAGAAAATCAAATTCCTGCTCCTGAGGTTCTCGCTCACTTTCCCTTTTATCCATGATCACCAAGCTACCCATGTCCACAGAAGTTGCAAAGCACTAACAGAGGGCAGTTGTAGTCCTTCTTCGCTACAGCCAGGAACCATTTTATGCATGATAAACATCAATGTAGATTATCATTAACATTTATCTGTGGTGGCTGCTATGCTCTTTCTGTAATACTCCCCTGCCTTAAAAAGGGTGGCAATTGAGCAGAGACCAAGGGAAGAAAGAAAAACTAGCCCAGAGTGTGGAGCTGACGGTTCTTCTAAGAGAATCAGCCAGAAATGCTCCGGAGAGGCAGAGAAGTGAATACACATAACTGGGGCAAGCATCCTAAGCTTCCACCCTCTGCCAAAGCGTTCGCCACGCTCTTTTCTTGACTGTTTCTCCTTCCTTCTGCCCACCTCCCCACCCCGCCCTTGAGAGTTCCTGGAAGGCAGATCTAAGAACTGCTCATTCTTGAATTCTCTCTGCCTGGTATACAGTAAGCTCACACTGCATTTTGGTTGAGTGAATTAACTGAACAAGAATTATTTTTCAAAAGAGATTAGTAATGCCAGAGAGTAAGGAAGTGCAAAAGCAAAGGAGAGGAGAGGAGGAAGAAAGGAAGAAAGAAAGAGAGAAGGAAAGAGAGAAAGAAAGAGGGGCACTTGGGTGACTCAGTGGTTGAGCATCTGCCTTTTGCTCAGGGCGTGATCCTGGAGTCCCAAGATCGAGTCCCACATCAGGCTCCCTGCGGGGAGCCTGCTTCTCCCTCTGCCGATGTCTCGGCCTCTCTCTGTGTCTCTCATGAATAAATAAATAAAATAAAATAAAATAAAAAGAAAGAAAAGGAAGGAGGAAAGGAGGAACTGAAAGAGCTCCCAGTGGCCAAAGCTGGAACAATGTGAACAACACAATACATAAAATAGCATTGAATTATAGCTCAAAATAGAAAATAAATATCCATGAGTCCATACTGATATAAATGAATGATTGAATAAGTTAATAAACGGGGAGAAGAAAGAAATTTTCCATGCAGAAGAAGTGCAAGTGAATTTTGTAGATACTCCACCCTAAAGGAAGTGGACATAGCTTCCAGTTCTTTAAACGTGGGCTGCTCAGAGTGACTTCCAGGCAAAGAGGACAGTATGGGACAAGGGGAGAGTAACCTTGTAGTGGAGAGACCTGACAAACACTGCTTTCACCAGATGACCAAGATTAACATCAGAAGTCATCAGTCATGTTGACAGCATGTACCCTTTATGTAATGTGATGTGATGAAAAAGGCACTTCACCTCTGTGGCCTTCCTCCCCAAACCCACAACCCCAGTTCAATCATGAGAAAAACACCAGACAAATCCCAACAGTGGGGCCTCCTACTAAACACCTGGCCAGTCCTCCCCAAGCCTCTCGGAGTCATCAAAAAACAAGGAGAATCTGAGAAACCGTCACAACCAAGAGGAGCCTAAGGAGATGCAACAATGAAATGTCATATGGTGTCCTGGATGGGATCCTGGAAAAAGGGACATTCGGGGAAAACTAAGGAAATCTTAAGAAAATATGGACTTTAGTTAATAAAAATGTATCATTTTTGGCTCACGAATCTTAACAAATGTGTCTTGCTAATGTGAGATGTTAATAATAGGGGAAATTGTGCAAGGTAGTGGGGCAGGGGAGGGAGGCGTGTGGGAACTATCTGTATCACTTTTGCTGCAATATAAAGTGTTAGAAAACATAGTCTATTAAAAACAGAGAGAGAACAGGAAAAAAAGGAGGGAGGGAAAGGAAAGAGAAGATACAGGGGTTTAACTCTGTAATGTAAGCCACAGGAAGGCCAGCTTCAGAAAACCTGAAATGAACCATCAGTGAAAAACTCCTAAGCGCAGATGAGAGGCAGTTGCCTCTGTGGTGCTCCAGCAAGAATTTCAGGGGCCAAGCCTAGGCTTCAGACTCCAGCAAAGGGGCTTGCCGAGTACCAGACTCCTGCCTTATATGGTTGTACAAGTTTCTGGATGCTTCCATGGCTGAAGTTTAAATGGCAATGGGTTTACAACTCTGGGCTCCTCTGGCCTAGGGGACATCTCACTGTTTTCAGGCTGCCAGGATTACTCAGAAAAGCAAGACAAGTGACAGGGAGCTGCAACTACCTCCCTGCATTCTTATCTCAGATGTTTCATTTGCACGGCTTGTAGCTGCTTTGGGGGGAAAAAAAAAGTTAAAGCGACCTTGACCTGAGCTCAGGCCGTCAATCTCGCCCATCCCTGCCACCCAGACCAGAATCTGGCCCAGGCCCTCTATAATCATGGGCTAGTTTGGACCTGGGTTGCCTACCCAGTGAATACTACTGTCTTCTGTGCTGAAAATCTGGCCTGCCCAGCGAACTAGTCTATCCAGAACCTTCTGGGTGCTGGCATGTTTACGTGTTATTGCAGTAATACCTCTGTTTGTTTAGTGGGGTTATCTTTCCCACCTGGAGATGAGAATTTTTGAAAGTTCAAGGAGTTGTGATCACACCGTTAAGAGCAGAGTTCATCTTTACACTTCCTAGCCAAGGACACAGCAGAGTAGACAAGCAGCGATCACAAGAGACCTCAAGGCCTTGGTAGTCTCACAAATTCTCCAGGCTACAGTTCTACTCCCTTCTGCCCCACAACCCCGGGAGAAATCCCAGGTCAGTAAAATAGTGGCTAGTAGAACTATGACCAGGAGCCAGAGATTCAGTTTTATTCCAGTTCTGCCACTGACTGGTTAGAACATTCCTCAGGGTTGATACTGACAGACACCCCATGGTGGTAACAGCCCAGAAAACGCTGACAAATTGATCATGTCTCTTTGTTTCCTTTATTTTGATCATAACTAACATTTTTATGGCAGTGTCCACACAAGCTTTATCTCACTTGGTTTTCAAAAGAATTCTTGGAGATACCAGAAGAGTTGTTATTGTCTCTGTTTCACGGAGGACAGAGCCAAGGTTCAGAGAAATTGAGCACTTGGTTACAAACTGCTGTGGCAAGCGAGGCAGTAAGGGTGAGGAGAGCTTTGCAGATGGCTCCTCTGGACACCTGTAGGAAGCGGCGTGATAGTGTTTCCCAGAGCATCTTCCTGTTCCTCTTAGAAGTTTCATAGATTGGATTTCTTTAAATCTCAAATTAATTCCCATAAGTCTACAAATTGGGGCCATTGTTAAAAATGAAGAAACAGATTCAAAGTTACTTGCCCACTATCATACAGCTAAGAAGATCTTAGCAGATATGGAATGAGGCCTAAGGAGACAACAGAACTCCTGTTCCTCCCTGTCAGTCATGGTCCTTCCCTAAAGTTACATTTTCCCTGGGTGACATCCTTCACACCTCTAACGTGTTCACCATCAAATCCGCCTCCAGCCCAGACTTCTCCTGAGCTTCAGATCCATGTAGACAAGCACCTGTGGCCCATACACACCTTCAGACCAACATATCCTAACCTGATCTCATTATACCTCTCTAAGTCTGCTCCTCCTTCGGGACCTCCAACTGCACGTAGCACCACAGTCCAGTCCTTTGCCCAAATCAGAAACACTGTCCCAGGACAGCCCACCCTCTCTCTCTCAGTTCCACACTCAACTGGTGAACCTTCTCAATCTTTCTCCTAAACATGCCTCCAGTCACTCTGCTGCTTTGTGTCCCTTGCATCTTTCAATCCTTTACCTGCTGCAAGAGAATCCCCCATGACCTTGCCTTGAGTCCCACCCTACCCCTCAAACCCCTCTCTGCCTGGCAAAGTGGCCCCCCGAGATCAAGCTCTGCCTCACCACCACTCCAGCTTCGCTGCCCTCACTTTATCATGGGCACATCATGTTCCAGCAAATTCAAAGTATGTCTAGTCCACAAACAGCCATGCGCTTTCTGCCCGGAAAGCCCCTGTCCCCACCATCAAGACTCAGTTCAACAACTACTAGCACATCTTCTATGAAGCATTCCACTCCCCAGGGAAAGTTGGTTACTCTCTCCTTTGTAACACCCCAGTACCTCCAACTTGCCTCTGCCTGCCGTGGCCCTTCCTACAACTCTTGGCTTATGCACCTTCCTTCCAGCACTCCCACCATGCTGGGAGATCCTTGAGAACAAAGACAAGACCTTATTTATCCTAGCCAATGCCCGACACATAGTAGGCATGCCTTAGATGTGCAGGGAAGTATGTTGGAGTTCCTCATCATGGAACGTCAGACACGTGGAAGGCAACTTAGAGCCACCCAGGTCTACTCCACACCCTCATTTCACATATAATGATATCAAAGCTCAGAGAGGATATGACTTGCTGAGCTACATAACTACTTGGCAGCAACGATAATAAATAGATTCAAATCTCCTGAACAGATTCACTCTTTTATCAGCTCTTTCCATGACTCCTCACTGCCCCTAAGACTCAGAGTAAAAAAGCCATCGTGCCTGTCGGTGTGTCTGTTTCCACTCATTGACAACGGAAATTACTAATGCCTTCCCTTTCTACAGCATAGGGATTTTATTTAACTATGGTTGAATGCTGTCTGTAAGAATGCTTTGCCTTCGGAGGAGAGATACACCACAGGCGAGACTCAGCAGCCCACCACTTAGATTCAACTTCTCAGTTCACTCTTTCACTTCCTCTATTGACTTTTCCTCCGTAGCAGTCTGCAGGCCAGCAGAAGCTGGAGGAGAAAGAGATTTGCCATTTCCTCTTCCACTCCAACTCCACTTAAGTAAGGAGAAAGATATCGTAAATAGAACAAGTCGAAGGTTCCTGTACAGCAGCATGAAAAATATTGCCATTGATTGTAAGTTCAAAATGAGAAGAAGAGGAGGCTCAGGTCTGCGGTCTTGCTGGGAGTGATTCTGGGACTACTCAGAAAGCCCACACCTGGCCATATCCACGCATCTGGAATAGCTGGCCAAACCTAGAAGATGTTTTCAAATTCTGACATTCTTTAAAAAGGGGGAGAAGGGTTAAAAGTGAAAAATAACAATGTCCTAAAAGACAAAGAAAGGCTACTGAAATGGTCCAGATTAAGGAGTCTAGGTGACATGGCAACTAAATGCAGTATCTAACCCTATATTGGATCCTGTAGTGGTGGGAAATGCTGTAAAGGACACTATTGGGTCAATTGACAAAATTGGGATGAGAACAAATTATTGATACAAATGTGTTGTATCAGTATTAAGTTGGCAGAAGCTGGGCAGCCCCAGTGGTTCAGTGGTTTAGCTCCGCCTTCGGCCGGCGGGGGTGGGGGAACGTGATCCTGGAGACCTGGGATGGAGACCCACATCGGGCTCCCTGCATGGAGTCTGCTTCTCCCTCTGCCTGTGTCTCTGCCTCTCTCTCCCTCTGTGCCTCTCATGAATAAATAAATAAAATCTTTAAAAAAAAGTTGGCAGAAGTTGATCACTTTTTTTGTGGTTAGGGTAACAAACTATCTGTATTCTTAGGAAACACACACTGAAGTATTTGAAGGTAAAGGCCCACGGTGTATGTAAGTTACCTTCAAATGGCTCAGAAAACCATAGGGTGTGTGTGCCTCTGTGTATGTGTGTGTGTGTGTGTGTGTGTATAAAGAAAAAAATCATAAAAGGTAGGTAGGTAAATAGAAAAATATAAAGGAAATAAGGTAAAATATTTATAGGAAGGGAACAAGTGAAATTAGGCAAACGCATTTATACATATTATTTATACTATTTTTATTCCTGCAACTTTTCTGTAATTTCACAATTATTTCTAAATAAGTTTCTTTTTAAGATTTTATTTATTCATGAGAGACACACAGAGAGAGAGAGAGGCAGAGACACGGGCAGAGAGAGAAGCAGGCTCCACGGAGGGAACCTGATGTGGGACTCTGATCCTGGGACTCCAGGATGACACCCTGGGCCGAAGGCAGCCCCAAAAATGCTGAGCCACCCGGGCTGCCCAGTTTTTTGGGTTTTTTTAAGATTTTATTTTTAAGTAATCTCTACACCCAATGTGGGGCTGGAACTTACAACCTCGAGATCAAGAGTTGCACGCTCTACTGACTCAGCCAGTGAGGTGTCCCTGAATACGTTTTAAAAAATTATCTGTGAACAAGAGCCACTGGGTGGCTCAGTTAGTTAAGCATCCAACTCTTGATTTTTGTCTCAGGTGGTGATCTCAGGGTCGTGGGATGGAACCCCATGCTAACTGTGGGATTCTCTCTCTCCCTCCCCCCTGTCCCTCCCCTTGCTCTCTCTCTCTCCCCCCCCACTGTTTCTCTCTCAGAAAAATTATGTATGAACAAGACTTTGCATTTGTGATATTTAATAAATTCAATTTGCAATCTATCTGTCTATCTTTGGTAATCATGTTCCTGGCACTATGTTAATAGTTATGGGGATTAAAAAGAGAAATAGGCATATTTTGTCCCTTAAATGGTTCATTTGTAGTGCAGAAGGGAGGACATAAACATATGAAAAGAAATAATAATAAGCAGCAAATACTGAGAGCCAAGTGAATAGTGGCAAGGGAAGGCAAAATGGGATTTCAGGGCTTTAGAGAGGAGACAAAATATGAGTCCAGCCCATGAGCTGGGGCTGGGGCTGGAAAGAAGGAGAGGAAATGACACTCCAGGTGGAGGGCACAGTGGAGCAAAGGTGTGAAAGCACACCCTGTCACAAGGTATGATTTGAGAGGTCTCATAGGAAGGAGGGCAAAGATCAGGGAAAGAATGGAGGTTAGGGCCACCAGGGACACCTGGAAATGCCAGGTTAATGAGTTTGGAGTTCATCCCAGGGGCCAGAGGCCAACAATCTCTTAGAAGTGGTTGACCCGTCTTTCTCCTGAACAACACGGATAGAGCTAGGAGTGGGCTGTGCCAGTGATTATGCAAAGACCTCAAAAGGGCCCCAATATGTAGGAAAATCACCCTTGCAGACCCTAAGAAACAAGAATCCATTTAAAAACAGAACTATCCTTCGGTAGCTAATTCAATTCTTACTGTTCATCACTGAGTGTACTTTAATCAGATAATTATATGTCTTTTTACAAGATTTTATTTATTTATTTGAGAGAGAGCACAAGTGAGGAGAAATGAGAGAAGCAGGCTCCCTTGGGGCTCGACTGCAGGACTCTGGGATCATGTCCCGAGCCAAAGGCAGACACTCAACCAACTGAGCCACTCGGGTGCCCCAGATTGTCGTATGCCTTGCCTTTAACACATGGCTGTTTTCAGCTATGTTATCAGCCACACTGAGGGAATGGATATTTGTAAAGAAATGTGGAGAGCAGCCATTCTGGAGAATTGAGTAAGGCAAGATTGAGAAGGCAGGTATGTGAGTCAGAGTAATTCGTGCTAGCTGCTGTAACAGAAACATCTCAGTGATTTAACATACTGAAGTTCTATTTCTTATTCATTCATGTCCCAGTCTGGCACAAGCGGGACAGCTCTCCTTAGTAGGTTCCCTCCAACTGATGACTCAGGAATCCGGGTCACTTCCGTCTTATGATGCTGCCATCTTAACTGCATGGCCTCTGAAGTTGCCACGGAAGGAAAGATTGAGACGGATTGACCAGGAGCTTTATGCGCAGGCCCCGAGGTGATATATACCACTTCTGTCCATGTGTCAGAGCCTCATCACATGGGCTTAACCAGACAGTGAAGGCCACTGGAATATGCAGATGTTCTGTGTGCCCACGAAGAAGAAAGGAGATGGGTGAGCTTTGGGGTTCCCCAGGAGCTGACTCTGAGACAAGGAAATGGCTACTAATAGTTTAGGTGAAAGGTGATCTTGAAATACCAGTGGAAAAGTAGGGAAGTGAGACAGAAGGAAGGAAGCCAAATGCAGAGTATGTTACTGAGCACGCTCTGGGCACGTCAGACTGAGGACTACTGAGAAGCCATATAAAACAAGCCCCCAGTTGCTCCCCTTGAGAGGCGAGGGAACTGAAATATTTATCAACCAACTTCTTTCCTTCATCAGTTGAGAGGTGCTCCCTGGGAAATGCACTGTTTGGCATTTCTGGCAAGCGGGCAAGCGTGCTCCAGTGGCCAGAGAAAGTCCTCAGGCAGAGAGTCACATATGCTTCTGTGTGACACCGACAGTGTATACTGAGTGGCAAGGCCTACTGCATCAACAGCATGTCCCACAGTGAGCACCTACCCGTGGCTTCTAGCCTCTCTCTGCTACACAGATGACCCTGACAGAAGTGCTCCTGGGAGGCCAGAGGACAGCCAGCGGCAGTGGCTCTTGAGTGAGTCCTAGAAATGCATTTTTCAACCAGCCCCCCACAGGGGTCCGAGGCAGGCCATTTATAGACAGGCCTTTTGGAAACCCTTCCCATTCTGTACACAAACTTCCTTCATCTCACTTCTCTTGCAAACCACTAGTGAAAGCACCCTCCTTGGGGTCATCACTGGCCTCAAATCCCGTTGTCTCCTCAAGTCCTCAACTTACTCAGTCATGACAAATTTTATTTCCTTCCTGAAACGTTCTTCTTCCTTCTGGGCCCCCACCACAGCCACTCCCCTTCTACTTCTCCTGCCTTCTTAGGGGCTCTCTCAGCCCTTAAGCATCAGAGCAGCTTGCTCTTCCTCCAAGGCCCACAATTGTTCCTGGTTACCACACCTAGACTTTGAGAGGAAACTAGGAATGGTAAGTGGATTTATTGGTAATGGCTGCCTGAAGCCATGTGTTAAGAAGAATTCGGGGCCGTATGGTAACTTAGCTCTGTCTGCCATGGGTGTTGGCACAGGGAGTAGCAGACTGGGTTCAGAAATGAGTCAGCTCTGTGCAGATCTTTCTCAGGTTCCCATCTTACATCATCTCCCTTGACAATCTCATCTACTCCCAAAGCATTAACTATCATTTCTGTATAGACACCACCTCGACATAGATTTCTATCAGTGACCTCTCTCAGGAGTTCCAGACCCCTATTTCTAACTCTTTCAAAATTTTCTAATTGCGGGACATCCCGGGTGGCTCAGCGGTTTAGCACTGCCTTCAGCCCAGGGCCTGATCCTGGAGACCCAGGATCAAGTCCCATGTCGGGCTCCCTGCGTGGAGCCTGCTTCTCCCTCTGCCTGTGTCTCTGCCTCTCTCTCTCTCTCTCTCTCTGTCTCTCATGAATAAATAAATAAATAAAATATTTTTAAAAATTTTCTAATTGCAAACTCTTTTATCTCCATTCTGCATGTCACATGATGACTTTACCATCTTTCAGGACCCCTTGGCTTCAAACCTTGGCAGCAGCTTCATTCCCGTGATGTTTCCTCATCACTTTTTCCTGCCACTTACCATGGTGTGCAACAAATTGTATTAGAATGCATTGTTTACTCTCCATCTGACCCAAAACACTGTGGATTCACTGAAGAAAAGCACCAGATATAATTCATCTTGCACCTTCAGCTTCCAGAATTGTATCTGGTACCAAGTAGGCTCTGAGTCAGTGCCTGAGGCCGTCTTATATATTTACATATTTATATAAACAGTGTGTGTGCATGTATATATAAATTTGATGTATAAACTATATATATAAATATTTGTTTTGCTCCTTCTCTTTAACTCTCCCACCCTTCCCGCTCCACATCTCGAAGTGATTGCCAAGGTCTGTCCACTCAGTTGCTCCACAAAGACGTGGACATACGCCAGCTCCATTTCCATCCTCACTGTTTGCCGCAGGTCCTGTCTCCTGGGAAACAGACTCTGAGACTGAGGTAGGAGTAGAGGAAGTTTGGTAGGAACAGCACCTGTGGAGGAGTCAAGGGAGCAGGTCTGGGCAGTGGGAAGAAATGGGTGGCAATACAATCACAATAAAGACCTCAGCTTTTAGGGAGCTCTGGAGCTGGGATGACCCTTCAGAGATTTTTTTCAAATTGAGAAAGGTGTCTGGCCATTTATAACCATCCCCACCCCCAGCATCGACCAATCTTTGCATATAAGCTGCCCTAGAGAAAGAGTGTGATGTTTGGCTAACAAGCTCTCTTCAGTTGAAGGCAAGGCCCAGGAGACTCAGCTGAGGTCCACTGGCCACCAGCATTTCCTCTGGGTGGGGTAATGAGTGGGGATCCTGAAAGCACACCCCAGTCCTGAGGCGAGGATCTTGAAAGCATACCCCAGCATCCATGAGATTGTTGGAGTCCTGAATCTCGCCAGCCGGATGTCTAGCCCCCTCTGTACTGTAGGTATTGACAAGTGGTCTCAGTGCCCCCAGCCTTTTTTCCCATCCATCCTTGCCGTGCCACCCAGAATTTTTTTACAAACCAATCAGATATGTTCAAGAGTCAAGAGTCAAGATGTATGTTCAAGAGACAACATAGCTTACTTTGCAGTATGTTCAAACCCATTTGTGTGAATGGAGAAGCAAAAAAAAAAAGAAAAGAAAAAGAAAAAGAAAGAAAGAAAGATATATTTACACATACACACATAGAAAAATATCTCTAGGAAAATCCGCAGAGACAGAAAGTAGACTAAGTGGTGGCCAGGGGTTGGGGAAAAGGGAAAACAGGGAGAATGGATACGATAAGTTTGGGAGTTTCTTTTTGGGGTGATGAAAATGTTTTGGAATTAGTGGTTATGGTGGCACAACCTTGTGAATATACTAAAACCCACTGAACTACACACTTCAAAATGGTCAATCTTATGGTATGTGAATGATATTTCAAGTTTTTGAAGTCTCTCAGAGCTGCCAAGTGAAAGCGGCAGCAGTGATTATATCAGATTTGTGTCCTTTGTGTTAAACTAGCTTTTCAGATTCTTCTGTAAGTGAATGTATTTTTTAATATTAATTTAGGGAGGATAACAATTCTCCCTTCAACATCACTCTTGATTTAGAACCTTTGAAACTTTATCCCTATGAATGGAGTAAAAGCCCAACTCCTTGCAAAGTAGCCCAGGCCCTCTCTGAGCAGGCCCCAAGCAGCTTTGACAGATGTTCGTCTTTCCCTCCCCCATGCCTCTCCCCTCTGACTGCAGCCACCTCAGGCCTCGCCATTTCCCTGGGCTTCCTGGCTCTGAGTCTTTGTTCCCTGCCACTCATACCCACCCCCTTCTTTGTTTCCTCTCCTACTCAGCCCTACCTGCAGAAATATTTCCCGGGCCAGATCAAATCTCATTTCCCCAAAGCTGCAATTGAAATTCCTCTCTTTCTAGCACTGCTAATACTTTGTTTGGCATCTGTTTTTACAGCATTTTATTATATGCTGCCATTTCATATAATCAGTTATATATTTCTCATTCAGCCAATTCATCTTTGATTCCTCTACTATCTACAGCACGTGGAATAGATATTCAAGAAGACTTGACTTACAATCGGAGGAGGACAAACATTATATGGTCTCATTCTTTTGGGGAATATAAAAAATAGTGAAAGGGAATAAAGGGGAAAGGAGAAAAAATGAGTGGGAAATATCAGAAAGGGAGACAGAACATGAGAGACTCCTAACCCTGGGAAAGGAACTAGGGGTGGGGGAAGGGGAGGTGGGCGTGGGGGGGCGGGGAGGGGGGGCGTGACTGGGTGACGGGCACTGAGGGGGGCACTTGATGGGATGAGCACTGGGTGTTATGCTATATGTTGGCAAATTGAACTCCAATTTAAAAAATATGTAAAAAATAAAATTTAATTTAATTTAATTTAATTTTAAAAAAGAAGACGTAATTTTTAGTTTAAAGTTGTTTTTTTAAAGGCAAATCCACATTTTATTCACTTGGTCAGTCAAGAAGTACTTCCCGATGGCATCTTGAGTCAGGCAGTAGTGTGCAAATCAAAAAAAAAAATGTCCTTGCTCCCATGGAACCCACTTTTTTATTTTTCATTTTATTCACGTATGACATACATAGAATGTGTACTCATCTTTAAGTACACACCTCACTGACCTTTCACATGTGTACATACCCATATAACTACCACTCACATCAAGATAGAGAATATCTCCAGCACATCAGGCTCCATCCCAGTCAATATCCTCCCACCCAGAGGTATCCACTGTTCCAGCTCCTACCACCACGGATTCGTTAGTTTTGCTTGTTCGTGAATGTCATAGAAATGGAATCATATGATATATTCTCTTTTGTGCCTGGCTTCTTTTGTTCATCGTGATTTCTATGAAATTCATCCTGGGACGCCTGGGTGGCTCAGTGGTTGAGCGTCTGCCTTTGGCTCAGGTCGTGATCCTGGGGTCCTGGGATCGAGTCCCACATCAGGCTCCCCATAGGGAGCTTGCTTCTCCCTCTGCCTATGTCTCTGCCTCTCTCTCTGTGTCTCTCATGAATAAATAAATAAAAATCTTTTTTTAAAAATTCATCCATGTGGTATGTGTAGCAGAAGCTCATTCCTTTTATTGTTGTGTAGTATTCCACTGTAGACCATTCCATGAACTGTTCCACAATTTATTTATCCCTCCTGTTGAGGGACATTTGGTTTGGTTTCAGTTTGGAGCTATTATGAACAAAGCTGTAATAAACGTTTTGGTGGACAGAAGCATTCATTCTCCTGAGATCCATACCTAGGAATGCAATAGGGGGCTTTAGTACACCCTGCTGAATGACCTTCCTGAAACGGTTTTGCCAATTTACACCCTTACCAAAAACATATGAAAACGAACAAATAAGTAAGAAAAATATCTGATAGTAAAAAAAGTGACATTGAGATTTAACACCAGATGAGGAAGCTCCATTAGATCTGCTGGGGGTGACTGGGTGACAGGCACTGAGGGGGGCACTTGATGGGATGAGCACTGGGTGTTATGTTGTATGTTGGCAAATTGAACTCCAATAAAAAAAATAAAAAATAATTTAAAAAAGATCTGCTGCCAGCCCTCAATGAGGTGAGAGTCAGCCTGAGACCTGCAGGACAGGAAGAAATGAGTCGTGCGCATGTCAGGGGAGGAGTAGTTCAGGCAGGAAGAGCTGCAGCTGCCAGGGCTTTGGGGCAGGAAGAGAAGCAGAAGGGAGGCTAGTGGCCTTGGAGTGAGTGGGGAAGCGAGCTGGGGAAGGGATGGGGAAAGGAAAGCAGCACATAGAGCGTGTCGGTAAGCCAACTGCCACGATAGGTGACTGGAGCTGAGTTCTGTGGGCAAATGATGTGAAAAGTGTAAAACACAGGCTTCAAAACTCTCCCACCCACAAGCCGAGAGAGCTGGGGTATCTCCATACCAACTGCCACAGTCATTGGCCACTGACCGCTGCTGACTGACATGGGGGTGGGGAGGCATCGATGATAGTTTCCCAGCACTTCTGGCCTGTAAAGTGACCTTCCACGATTCTGGAAAAAGCCTGTGGATACAGGGGAGCAGATAGACAGTGGCAGCTGAAGACTGTCCCCAACCCGCTAAGCTGGATAGCTCTGGGATGGGGGTGTACTGAAGGCATTGCTATGCTTTCTTATGTTAACTTGACCTATTTGCTATTTAAATAATCTCACATAGACACCTCTACTACAGGTATTTCCTTCCTAACTGACATTCGATACCTTTCTCTTTATCTCAGCTTTTAACTTCATCCTGTTGTCATTGTTTTTCTCTTTGACCCTTGCTCCCACCGCCAGCTCCTTGAATTGGCCCTCCTCTGCCACCCTAAATATCATCAGCCCTTTGACTAACTTCATTCCCACAGCCAGCCTCTCTAGAACATGCTTATCATTTACTTTCACTTCTCTTAGGCTCCCAGTCCCTGGACATTCCACTCAGCATGGGGTCTCACCAATAATAGACTCAGTACGTGTGTGGAATAACCATTTGGGGATCCATAACCTTACTGATTTGGAAAGACTTCAAATTTATGTTAAATCCCAGTTGGATTCTCCGTACCTCCTGGGTGTTTTCCTGACAACTGATGTCTCATTTTCTGTATTAGCTATCAGGTGCCACATAATGCTGGGTAACAAAACACCCCAAGGCTCAATGTCTTTAAACAATAAGCATTTATTTCGTTCATAAACCTGGGGTTGGCAATTTAGACTGGATAGTGCTTCTGATCTCACTTGGACTCACTAACAGGTCTTTCAGGCAGCTGCAGCTCAGCGATCTAAGATAAGGTTGGCAGCAGTGACTGGGGAAACTCAGCTCTGTGCCTCACATCATGTTTTCCAGCAGGATAACCAGGGCATATTCTCATGGCAGACACAGAAGAAGAGCAAGCAAATGAAAACACTCAAGGTTCCTTGAAGCCTAGATTTGGAACTGACCCACCACCACTACCACCACATTCTACTGGCTAAAAGTTACAAGGCTCTTGTACTCAAAGGGAAGGAAAATAAACTCTGGCTCTTTAGTGAAAGAAATCCCAAGGTCACATGGGAAAGGATGTAGCTCTAGGAAGAGGTAAAGAACTGAGGTCATTAATGTAATCCACTACATTTTATTATTTGCCTTTTGACTTAGAAGTAAGAAAAACATCTGATAGTAAAAGAAGTGACATTGAGATTTAACACCAGATGAGGAGGCTCCATTAGATCTGCAGGCCAGGCAAGTCGTCCTCAATAGGTTGAGTGTCTATTTCTTTCCCTTTTCAGCTTAAAGTCTCTGTGTCTTAAGACATCCAAATAAATATAAGCAGTAGTGCTTTTTCGGTTGGAATTATTAGATATTGCTTCAGTTCTCCATTTCTATATATGTAACCATCAGAGAAAGAACTACAGAAAGTGTGATTTTGGTCATAAATATCCTTATAGAGTTGAAAAACAGGATTATCAGTCACCGACTAGAGATCAATCTTGAGCAGAAGTTAGATAAATCACCTATTTTATTTTGTAATGGAGAGGAATGCTCCTCCGATGTCTAATGTCTTCACTAGCAGAGAAGCTGTACAAGAAGGTGCTTAAACTGTGTGTAATTTATGAAAGAGAACAAAGAAGCTGCCACTATTACCACCGTTGCCATGGCCATATCATATTAAATCAGGAGAGAGGAGGTTACTGAATTGGCTTTTCAAATAGGGTGTCTCCTCATGAGACGTCTCTCCCAGTGACATCAGCAGGAACATGCAGTACAGAGTGTTCACTGGAGAGACATACAAAATATTCAAGACGCCAGTGATCCTGTGAATCAATGGCCCTGCTGTGCCCTGCTTGACACTATTTCTGTCCTGTGTGAGGTGTGTGTTCTGAATTTGATTTACTATCTTTAATGCCATTCACTCACAGTGTAGTGTGTAGATGCCGTGAAGGGCTCCAATTAGAGCCTGAAAATCCAGCACAGTGCAATTGCAGCATAACGATTTGAAACAGATACATAGCTGTGGAGAGGGAAACGATCTGAAGGCGCTGTGTTCCTAACTTGCGACTTAGGGAGAATGGTGGTTAAGAAGCCAGGTTGCTGAGACAGCCTCCGGTTTGAGTCCAGGCTCTGCCATTACTCGCTGTATGACTCGAGGCAGGTCTCTTATCCTCTTTCAGCCTCAGTTTCTTAATCTGCAAAATGGGTCTACTGTTGAAACCACGTTGAAGATTGAAAGGAGGAGAAAATCCATATTGTCAGGCACTTCTCGAGGTGCCTGCCACAAGGTCAGTGCTTCGATGAATGTGGACTCTACATTTTGAAACTGGAATGTACTTAGGAGGTCATTTAATCCAGGCCCCCTTTCAGAAGGTTGAAAAGAGAGCCACAGAGAAGCTGACAGAGCCGCCCCTTGGTTATACAGCTAGTGGCACAGTCAGGGCTGAAACCCCAGGATGTTCTGATGCCCGTGCCTCTGCATGATCCTTTCACTAAGTCACCCTGCTGAGGCCTGCAGCCCTGCCTACCCTCTTCCACAAAGTGGAGCTCTAGCAAATAGCTGGGTGGGGGGGTTCCCCTTTCCCCTGATGAGCCACAGCTCAGGCACAGGAAACTCTGAACGGTATGCAATTTTCTAATGTGGCACTCACCGCCTGCTCACTTTAATCTGCTGCAAGTGTCTCTGGGAAATAAAATATTGGCAGGTTTGTCCAACAGCTGCTCAGCCTAGAGACCACAGCTTATTTTGGTCCATTTATGTTAACTCATCTGTCTTAAGCTCTTTGTTAGTGACTCACCGCATACTGCTACCAAAAATATACGCCAAAATCCAAGAATCATTCATATGAAGGGCAAACCTCTTCCTTAAAATACCACATTTTTGTCATGTTTTTATGAAGTTTTTCCTTCCTCCTGCCTGCACATCACATTTTCTTCTTTCTTGCTTCATCTTTGATCATTTTCAGGGGCATGGTAACTGCATGGTGTGGTCAAGAGAATTCTAGAATGGATATCAGAAAGCCTGGTTTGGGTACTGGTCTGGCATTCTTTAGCTGTGAAAATCTACCAAGTCACAACTGCTGTGTAACTCAGTTTCCTTATCTGTAAGATGGGAGGGTCATATTGGCTCTATGGTTCCCACCAGTGAAACTGCCAAGAACTTCCTTACTTTTCCCTTCAAGGATTCCTCTTCTTCCTTCCTTTACTTTTGACAGAACATCCACAGAACAAAAATTTTCTATCTCTTCTTCATCACAGTTCAAACCCTGAGTCTATAGGGAATAGCCTCCTTGTTCTTCCCTAAGCACAACAAGCCAAGGTACGTACCAGCCTTAGGTCCTGGCAAAAACCACTGCCCTGGGCCCCTTGACCCTGCTTGTACCCTCCCCTAGCCACACCGTCCCCCACAGGGCAGAGTCAGTAAGGTCAGGGCTCTGTGCCCATCCAGAGCCTGTGCCCCATCTAAACCACATTCTGGGTACAGAACCCCAGAATACACTGCCCAAAGGGCCAAGAGCTGGTTTCCAGGGCCAGCATAGGCCCCTTCCCTGGTTCATCTCGCACAAGTGCACACATCTCTCATTCAAAGAGCCATCACAGGGTAGCCTGGGTGACTCAGTGGTTGAGCGTCTGCCTTTGGCTCAGGTCATGATCTCGGGGTCCTGGGATGGAGTCCCACATCAGGGTCTCTCTGGGGAGCCTGCTTCTCCCTCTGCCTATGTCCCTGCCTCTGTGTGTGTGTCTCATGAATAAATAAATAAAATCTTTAAAAAGTAAGAGCCATCAGAGGGTAGCTGTTTGGGGCTGCGTGGACAGAACTTGGACATGCAGTCAGGGGTGGCCACTCGCACTGTGCAAGACCCCTCATGATAGGAGGATCATGGAGTGGGAAGAGAAAGAGGGATTGACCTCTGGCTGGGACCTATTATACCACCAGATTCTACTGCAAAACCCTGAGGAGTCCAAGAGTACTAAATCTAAACCTGACCTGCTAGGCCAGTAGTGAATTATATTACTCAGGTTTGGATAGAAGAATATGTTTTATAACTTTTAACATCTGAACATAAAGTTCATGGGCCCCATCTGTATTTTTGCCCTGAGCTGTACATTTGTGTTAGGGACAGGCCTGCCTTCACGCTTGCTGTTCTTATGCTTAGATGGTCTTTCCCCCAGATATCTGCTTGGCTTCCTCCTTCATGTCTTTCATGTTCCCCCTCCCATCACCCCTCTTCACGTCTCTGACCACCATATTGTGCCTCTATGCCCTTGCTGTAATTTATATCTTACTACAATTTGCTATCTTATTTATTTAAGTGTCTGACTCCTCCATTAGAGTATAAACTCCAAACCATCAAAAATTTTTCTGCCTCCTTCACTACTGTATTCTCAGCCCCTAAAATAGTGCCTGGCGCACAGGAGGGGCTTAGCCAGGTATTTGTTGAATTAACGTGTGAATGAGTTAATAAACAGATTTCAATTCCCATGCATTGTTCTCCATTCTGGGCCTAATGTTTTACAACATGAAAACCAAACCAAAACAAACAAACAAAAAAAACCTTTTTAAATAGGCCAACTCACTTGCATTTCAGATTTTATTTCAGTTTTAATAAACCTGCTGAACACAACCCTCCACTCTTCCAGTTCTCTTGCTCTATTTTTACCATTATGTCTGTTCTTATTACAGAGATCTCAAGCCCCTTCGTATCTCCCACTCTGTCTTCATCTGTCAGCTTTCCCCCGTCTCGGTCTCCTTGCCTCTTCTGTCTAGAATTCATGGCACATCATTTCAACCATTCTTTTGCTGGTACCCTCAAGTACCTTACCCTTTAACCTGGCAAAACCTTAATTCTGGAAATGAAAGGAGGAACTTTTCCATTTCCACACTTTGGCTACATCAAAGGATAATAAATTTACAGAGGTAGCAAAATGATCTAAAAATACAGTCATTTCTTTCCTGGCCAAAACTCTTGCCTACCAACTATTGCACATTCTTTACATGACTAAAATTAAATACGCAAAGTCTTCCATGGCATTTAATTAGCAATCTGGCAGAAAGCAAATGCTGCTCTACTTTCATTCACAAATTTTAGTTTGATTACATTCCATACCCTTTTCCAACCCAAGATGATTGGGTTCAAATCTCTGGTTAAGAAAATCTAAGGTAAATGTTACACCACTTTTAAAAAGCTTGAAACTCACACAATCAACACGTTTCCCCTCTTTTTTTTTTCCCCAGCTAGAATGGCATAGCTTCCTTAGCCCTGTTTCTCGATCTCCTTATAAAATTCCAGATCCCTCTTTAAAAAGGAGTTGACAATAAAAAAGCAGAATACAATATCGTGCATATACATGATTGCTACTATGTTTAAAAATATAAATGCCTATGGGCAAAGAATAGAAGGCAACAAATAAAAATGTACTAGTCCTACTAGGAACTTTGTTTCTTTTCTCTTAATACTCTTAGATTTTTATAATTTTGTTTTTACAGTCAATGTTGAGGACAGGGTGGGAAGAAGGAAAGAAAGCCAATTTAACTGCAGAGAGGATAGAGTATCACTGCAACATTCAAATTTCTCTCAAATTTCAAATCAGCTTTGGTTCCATTGACACCTAGAAGTGGCCATCTGTCTGGCCTTTAATAAATGTTCTAAATAAATCAAAGTGGTCATCGTAGGACAATTATAATCCTGTGATTTTAATGTCACATGCATCCTACTTATCACAAATGTCTTACCAGCCATTTTTGTAATATCAGAATACAGAGAATTTGAGCTATTTTGCATGATCCCAGAACCTGGATCAAGTTACAGGAGAAAATCACTATAAACCCTCATGAAAAGACAACTATATTTTAAAGATTATAAATAATAAATGTATTACTAAAATTACCTCATAATATATACATATTGCTTTTCCAAGGACAAAATGGAAGCACAGGGCCAAGAGACTCGATTGTTGCAGGGAAATAAAATATCTTTAAAACTGGAATAGGTCTCTAAACTTGGAGAAAAATGAGGAAAGGGCCCTACCATTGCCTTCGGGTCCAGAGTCACAAAAAACTCAGTGTTTCAGTAAACAAAGTGAGGTGAGTGATCCATTTATAATAACATAAATTTCATGAGGTTACTTTCTAATCAGAACAAAAGTAAACCCTAGGCATAAACGCATCTTGCTAGTGGCTTCTCCATAAATAACACGGCAATTCAATAATTGTGTTCATTTTGTTAGAAGTACCTTAATTATTATTCTACATTCTTGCAGAGAAATGTGAGTAAAAGCAAACAAAATTAAATAGAGAAAATTCCAGCATCCCAGTAGATTCACTTTGGATATATCTTTCTCAGCAATTCTGCTCCTGTTATTTAAAATCTTTTTCAAACGTACCTGCTTGTTTATCTCAAGGAATCCTACGAGGGGCAAGAAGACTATATTGGTACAGTTTAATAACCCTTGTGCTTTTTAATAAAGAATGATAGTAAACCATAAACATTTTAGTTAGATTATCAATGATAATATGCCTTTACTAGCATTCGGTTTACCCCAAGAGCAAGTTGTTTATTGTTTCATTTATTTATTGTATTCCTTTATTTGCTACCAAAATTTGTTTACAGAAATAATGAAAAAAGATTGAAATAAAAATTAAGTGCATAGATCATGGAGTAATATTTGTAGAAGTAACAGCAACTGAATGTACCACCTCTTTAGCATGATACTATAATCATTTCTTAAGCGGCCTGCTGACACTCTGTGCAAAGCAGCATTATTAAGTAATAAAGCATGAGCAGGATGAAGGATGATAGAATAATTCACATTTACCATTTTGTGTTGTTTGAACTCAAGTCAAGGGACATCACTACTACTAAACGTGTTTTATTAAGCAACAATAAAGAGTCCTGGGAGATTCTCTTGTAATTCTCCTTTTTAAATAAGAACCAAAGAAAAAGAACCATTCCTAACAACAGAGAAACCCACTAGCGCTTTTTAAATATATGTATCTTTTGAATAAAAGGTAAATCACACACGAGGGCAAGAAGCCAGTTCTGGGGGAATCATGGTGATTCCTCCACAATCTATGGTTTGTTCCTAAGGCCCTGAGGTTCAGCATGAGCTGGTGTGTTATTTTGGGGCTTTTGCCACTTTTTAGGTTTCTGTATGTGGAGGGTAATAGAGAGAGAATAAAGTGCTTTTGTCAGAGTTCATCTGAATCATTGAAGATAATATGCAGTACCTCACAGTTAAGTGAGAGGAATTAAAAAGGTTGAGGGCTACTAGTTTAACAGTTGGAACTGCAATATGATTAAGTCTCTTAAATCAGTGTTTCTTAATGAACCAGCAAAGTTACTTTAAAGACAGAGGATATAAACTCTTAAAGTTCCGCTATCATCCCACCTACCCTAGATTATGGAGGCTTGGTTCAGACCAGATGCAGTGGCTTGGCCAAGTTGCCCCCCAAAAGCAGACCTGGAGACTCAGATTTGAGTGGTGTATTTGGGTGGCAATCCCAAGAAGCACCACGGGAGAGTGAGGGAAGTGAGCCAGAAAGGTAAGGAAGTCCAGGGGTGCAGTCAGTGAAGTAACTGACTTTAGCTCAGGTCATGATCTCAGGGTCCTGGGATCGAGCCCCACATCGGCTCCCTGCTCAGTAGAGTCTGCTTGTTTCTCTTCCTCTCATTCTGCCCCTCTCCCAACTTGGGCTCTCGCTCCCTCTCTCAAATAAATATTTTTTTAAAAGATAAGGACATCAATCTGGGGTGCTTCAATGAACAGCTTACCTCTGTGGTCATGGAGCTCAATCTCACTGGGGCTTTTGGGAGACAGTATGACATAGATCAAAGTTTCCTCCCCACTCTTCTACACCACCCAAGGTCAGGGAAGCTGGGGTATTTAAATTCCAGCTTTCATTCATTATTGACTGAGGACAGACTCCTGGATTATTTAGCTGTCTACTACTCAAACCAATAGAAAGCTCAGGCAGAGATACACCAAAAGGCTTGTGCATGAATGATGAGTGTCAAGGGGACATGAGTGTGGGACCGAAACAGTTGACTGAACTCTACAAGCATGGGATTTCTCTCAAGTCTCAGAATTTATCATAGAAAGTCACAAACTTTACATCTAATTCTATTGTAATCTCCACATGAAAGTGATGCTCTAGGAATATGGATTATATTTATCTGGTGGCTCCAAGTACCTGTCCCTGACGTGCCTTTAAGAACCCAGGTTCTCACATTCTCATTTTGAAGGAAATCGGGAGCAATGGGTTCATCCATTGCTCCTCAGGTTCCTTCACAATGCATTCAACCTATTCATGAGAACTCCTAGAACCTCTTAAATTCCTAGTTTGTGTTGTTTATCTGGAATTACAACCGATTTTTACCACCCCTTGTGGATGCTGTACTTTATCTGCTAACCCCAATCCCTCTTTTCCCAACTCCCACTGCCCTGACCCTGGCAGATGGGCCACATCCCAGGCCCTAACCTTTCTCCACCTTTCCCCATACAACCCTGACTAACCATCTATGCCATATTCTATCATAGAACATCTTCCTCTACTCAACATTGATTAATTATCATAGAACATTGGCTTTCTAGTCTTCTAGATATTACTGCCTACTACCAGGGCTTTATATCTCTAAAATAAAGTTATTCATACTTAGATATTAACAAAGTATAAGTTGCTTCCACCTTTCCTCTATTTGATGAACCCTCTTCTTTTTTATTGTTAATATGAGTCATCAAGTAAACCTATACCAATGTTGCTTTAAAATTAAGAGAGTCTGTGGGGTGCCTGGGTCGCTCAGTTGGTTAACTGTCTGCCTTCAGCTCAGGTCATGACCCCAGGGTCGTGGGATGGAGCCCTGCCTTGGGCTCCCTGCTCAGCAAGATCTGCTTCTCCCTCTGCCACTCCCCTTCCTTGTGCTCTCTGTCTCTCAAATAAACAAATAAAAATCTTTTTAAAAATTAAATTAAGAGAGACTCTGGTAGCAAGTACCATCATCAAAAAATCTTTATAGGTTATCAGTGTTTTCATCCTCCAATCATGACAGTGAGAGAGAACCAATTTATAAAAATGCTCCAAGAACATTTGATATATACGAAAATAAGGAAAAAAGAGTCAAACTGCAACTTTCATTGCCACTTTCTTGGCATACCACAGCAATGTGACTATTTTCATATCCATTCATATAATTCAGGGGTAGCCTTGAGATAGGTACTCCCTTTTGCGAAATAGAAAGGAGTACAAGAGGCCAGGATATACCACAGTTCCATCTTTGTATTTTTTCTGTTTCTTTTACATTCTTAAAAGTGTTATTGTAGATTCTTCAGAGGTTTTCAGCTATACTATAATCTACTGAAACCAGATTATCTTCTTTTTACTGTCTCTTCCTAAAGTACTCTATTGTCATTGCCCAATAATAGTGTTCCCTGTGGATATAATGCTTTGAACTTAGTATCCCTTGAACAGGGAGGTTTATTGTCTCTTAGTGGTCTGCTGAATTCTATGGTCAGGTATCCTAAAGGGAAAATTAGAAGTTGCTTGAAATCATCATTTTAATTAAACTCTTGTTCTAAATGCTATGAACTATTTTTCTGACTCAACTTTAAGCTTTTAATCAAGTCATTCTTAAGATTTCTGTTTGAGGGGCATCTGGGTGGCTCAATCAGTGGAACATGCAACTCTTGATCTGGGGGTTGTGAGTTTGAGCACCATGATGGGTGTAGAGATTACTTAAAACTAAAACTTCTTAAAATTTGTTTCTGTTTGAGTGAAATAATAGCATCATACAATGTAGAACTGAATGGAAGCTTAGATCTTTAGTCCTACCCTTTTATGCAGGAAATGAAACAAGCTCAGAGAAGAGAAATGATTTATGTAAAGTGACAGAACTAAGTGGTAGCAGAGATCCAAACCCAGATATCCTAACTCCTGGACAAATGATCTTTGGTCTATGTGTAGAGTACATACATCTGAACATAACCAACTTTAGACAAAATTGTTACATTAGTGAAATTTATTTTCTGACCCTCATCTCCTGTGTCCTGAGATTTTCCTTCCTCCTTGAGAAAACTTAAATTTTTTTCATTCCCTGGTCTTCTTCCCAACTCCCATCAGAGTTTATTTGTTCTGGGTATTAAACTCAGGAGCTTTTCTTCTGTGTTTTGGGTGGCATCTAACTACTTTAATTATGTCACATGATAGCTAGTGTCATATGGCTTCATGCTAAGCTTTTCAAGTATGGGTTTCCATTAGTATAAGGCCAAGTTCATGCAATAATTAAAGCCATGGATTAAATATTGTGATTGATCTTTACCAACCATCAAGTTATCTAAAGAAACTGGTTGTGGAAAAGAGTGATGAAATCTTTGCCCCTTCAGATGCACTGTACCCTCTGTACCCACTTCTGTGCTCCTAGAGGCTGATTTGTTTGGGCTACATCAAGGCTGCCTTGTCTTCTGGCCTCCAGTTGTGTATGAAGAATAAGGAGCATCAAGAGGTCAGAGGGTGGGAAGAGCAGGAGGTTGAGATATTGATTCCTTCAGTCCTGTCTTCACAGGATCTATAGGCTGTCCGTGTCCCTCTGTTGAAGGCCACAGCTACTCTCAGAGACCCCACTCCACACAGCTGGCTAGGTCCCAATAGCCACTCCTTCCCCTTGCTCCTGCAGGCCCAGAGGTGGTAACAGCTTCTCAATATTACTACTTCCAGAGTAAGTACTCTGGAACCCCTTCCTGATTCCCCTAACCACTGCTCGTGCTTTTGTAAGTTGTTCCTCTGTCAAACCCTACTCAGGTAGCTGGATTGAGTGTGCCCTCTGTTTCCAAGAAAGACCCTACCTGATAGTCAAGCAGGATGCTAAATACTTTGATTAAGGTATTTAAATATTTTTGTATTATCACAAGCATGGATATATTAAAGAGAAAAATGCAAAATACAAATTTACTGTTTTCTGCTAACAGGCATCTCCATGGAAAATTTGAGGGCATACTAGCAAATGTAATTCTCTTTCTTTGGGGAAAACTTATGATAACCAGAACTCAATTAAAACTTTTGCATTACCACTTCTTTTCTGGTCTTTGGCTTATAGTGGAAAAGGAAAAGGAAAGAAGAAAAATGAAAAGAATTTCATGGCAAGAATTCACCTTCCAAAAATGTTTTCAAATTATGCCCTGAGCCCAGAGCACTTACTTTACTTTAAAAAAAAAAAATCTGGTATTCACATTCAAAATTTTTTCCTTTATATATTTCTATTCACAAATATAATTTTACAAAAAGGCATAAATGTGATTATATCATACACATTTGGAGTTTTGGTGCAATCTTTTTATTTTTTATTTATATAAAAAAATTTTTTAGGTGAAATCTTTTTAAAATTCTCTTCCTGTTCTTCCCTCCCTCTCTGGCATATATCCCCCTTCCAAATAATCCATGACAGCAATTTCATCTCTATTCATACATATTTTTTGCAAGCTCATATTTTGTACATACATGCACGCACACACACACACACACACACACACACACACACACCTCTGTATATATGCAGTTAAGGGGTTATTTGGGTTATTGTTTTAGAAAAATAAGATTATACTATATGTGCTTTTTTGTACCTTTTTTCAATAAGAAGTATCATTTAGAAATTTCCAAGTAAACTGGTATTCTTCTCCTGACTTTTTTTTTTTAGCTAATTGCACAATATCCCATTCAGTGGATATATCATAATTTAATTAACTATTCCCTACTAATGGCATTTACTTTGATAATCTTCTGTCACTACAAGCAGTGTGTGTGTCTGTGTTCATAATTATTTTGAATTTCTAAGACTTGGATATCCTGAAAAGGGATGACTGGGTCAAGTGGCCTGGAGATTTTTAGTTTTAATAGATGCTGCTAGATTGTCTTACAAAAAGCTGTAGCAGGTCAGATATTATCCAGCAACAAATGAGAATACCCTTTGCCCTGTATCCAACTAGCAATAAGTTACAGATCCTTTTACATTTTGTACCTGTTTCTTGGGCAATGTCTTATTGTTACTGTGATTTGCATTTCCCTTTGCTAAGAGCATCTTTTCACGTGTTGTTGACCATCTGGATTTGCATTTTGGCCTGTTTTTTTCTCTTGGCAGAAAAATTATATGTATAAAATAGAAATGTAGGAAGCTTAGGACATAGAACTACAATTTTGGGGGGGGATACTTATCTCCAAATTGCCTATCCTACAGAGAACATTGTTCAAACATATAAAGTGTAAGCTGATCTAGTTTTCTTTTTTTAAAGATTTTATTTATTTATGTATTTTAGAGTGAGAGAGCGTGAGCTAGGGGAGAAGCATGGGGGGGGGAGGGAGAGGGAAACAATCTCAAGCAGACTCCACACTGAGTGCAGAGCCTGAGATCATAACACAAGCGGAAACCAAGAGTCCGACACTTCACCAACTGAGCCACCCAGGGGCCTCCTGATCCAGATTTTTAAACGTTTTTGAATTGTTCGATAAGAATGTGTTCTTCTTCGAGGACTTAGGTTGAAAAATATTTACAAGAGTGAGTTTTGAAATAATTGCCTCTCTAAATCTTCTGCCCATTTTTACCTTGAGTTAAAAAGTTCTCTTTTTTTTAAATTAAATATATAATGTCTCAGACACCTGGGTGGCTTAGCGGTTGAGTGTCTGCCTTTGGCCCAGGGCATGATCCTGGGATCCGGGATGGAGTCCCACATCAGGTTCCTTGCAGGGAACCTGCTTCTCCCTTTGCCTGTGCCTCTGCCTTTCTCTCTCTCTGTGTCTCTCATGAATAAATAAATAAAATCTTTAAAAATAAACAAACAAATAAATAATATCTGCCTGCTGTTGTTAAAGTTTTTCCAAATATATTCTTTGTCTATTAAACTTATGGAGATTTTTATAATTTTATAAAGTCAAATATACCTGGGCCCAGTTTTGGTTACAAAAGTCTAACCTAGGGATGCCTGGTTGCTCAGTGGTTGAGTGTCTGCCTTGGGCTTGGGTCGTGATCCTGGGGTCCTGGGATTGACTCCCACATTGGGCTCCCTGCATAGAGCCTGCTTCTCTCTCTACCTGTGTCTCTGCCTCTCTCTGTGTGTCTCTCATGAATAAATAAATAAAATATATTTTTTAAAAAGTCTAACCTATTACACCTGCCTAATGTAGTTTCCTCGATTTTCTCAAAGGATACTTATTATTTCATTTTTTTTAAACATTTAAGCATTTAATCCATCTAAAATTTATCTGTCTGTATAAGGTCCAGTCTTGTTTTCTTCCAGATGTGCAAGTCAATTATGCCTGCCCTGTGTATTAAGTAGTCCATTTTTATTCCACACTTCTCCCTTCTCTTACAATTCTCCCTTCTTTCCCTCAATTCCTCGTCTCTCCCAAAATTCTTTAGTTGCTATCACAATTCTGTGGTTTTTCCCACAATTCCTCTTCTCCCCCACAGTTCTCTGGTTCTCCCATAACTCCTTATCTCTCCCCTAACTCTTTAATTTCTTCTACAGTTCCTTGCCTCTCCCACAATTTTCATTCTCACCCACAATTCTGTGTCTCTCACACAATTCTCTCTCTCTCTCTCTCTCTCTCTCTTAGAACTTTCCATCTTTGGCATAATTCTCAATTGTCCCCCACACTTTCCTGGTTTCTCTTACAATTCCTTATGTCTCCCACAATTTCCCATTCTACACCATGGTTACCTTTCTCTGACAATTCCTTATGTTTCCCATGGTTCTCTGGTTTCTTTCATAATTCCTTTCTCCTTGTTCCCCCAGTTCTCAGATTTCTCCCACAAATTTCTTGTCTCCCCTACAATTCTCACACACAACTCCTTATATCTCACACAGTTATATCTCTGTCTCTCTTACAACTTTCTGTTACTGCTACAATTTTTAATTGTCTCCCACATTTCTCTGGTTTCTCCTGCAATTTCCTATTCTCTCCTATAATTTCTAATCCCTCCCACAATTCCCTATGTCTCCCACAATCCCATTTTTTCATGATTCTCCCACAATTTCCCATTCTATCCCACAAGTCCATGTCTTTCCCCTAATTCTCCATTCTCCTCCACAGTTCTCTAGTTTGTCCCACAATTCCTTGTCTTTTCCACAATTCCTACTGTTTCCCACAATTCTCATTTTCATTCATGACTTCTTTTCTCACACACAATTCTGTTTCTCTTACAGCTTTCTGTCATTGCCAAAATTCTCAGCTGTCTTCCACACTTCCCTGGCTTTTTCCACAATCCCTTGTCTCTCCCAGAATTCCCCCTCTCTCCCAAATTATCTATTGTCTTTCACAATTCCCCCCATTTTCTCCCACAACTCCTTGTCTTTCCCACAATTCTTTGTCTCTCCAACAAGTCTCTGGTTTCTCCCATAATTCCCTTTCTCTCCCTCAATTCTCCAATTTTTTCCATAATTATTTTTATCTTCTACAATTCACCCATCACATTCACATAGCTCCTTCTCTCTCAGAAAAATTGTCTCTTAAAACTGTTGTTACTATAATTCCCCCTTTTCTTCCACAATTATCTGTGTTTATAATTCCCCATTCTCTTCCACAACTCATTGTCTCTCCACCAATCCTAAATGTCTCGCACTTCTCTGGTTTCTCCCACAATTTCTGTGTCTCCCAAAATTCTTCATTCTCTCACACACACAATTCTCCATTCTCTCCCCCAACTCCCCTTTGCTTCCACAATTTCTTATGATTCTCACATTCTTTAAGTCTCCACAGTTCTCCCATAATTCCTAATGCTTCCATAACTCTGTTTCTCCATAATTTTCTCACAATCTCTTATATTTCCCACAATTCTTTGTTTTGCCCACAGTTCCTCATTCTCTCCCATGTATTTTAATTTTCTCCATGAATTTTTATTTCAACCACAGTTCTTTGCTGGTCTCACAATTGCTTAGGTCTCCCACAATTCTTTGTTTCTCCACAATTCTCCCACAATTACTTATGTATCCCAAAATTCTTTGTCTTTCCTACAGTTCCCCATTCTCTCCAACAATTCCCTGTCTCTCCCACATTTCTCCATTTTCTCCCATGAATCCCTGGTTTCTCCCACAATTCTCTCTCACAAAAGCTTATGTGGCCCACAACTCTTCCCCTCTCCACAATTCTCACACAATTCCTTATTTTTCCCACAATTCCCCATTCTCTCTCACAGTTCTCTGTAGCTCTCACATTTCTCCATTTTCTCCCACAATTCTATCTCTCCTACAATTCTTTCACAGGTCTCTGTTCATTCCCACAATTCCCCATTCTCTCCTTCAATCCTCCATTCATTCCCATAAATCCCTATCTTTCCCACATTTCTCTATTGGCTCCCATGATTCTCTAGTTTTTCCCACAATTTTTTGTCTTTTCCAAAATTCCTTATATCTCTCACAGCTTTTTGTCGCTCTCACAATTTTTTCTTTCTCACGTTACTTTTGTTTCTCTTACAACTCTCAGTTCTCTTACATAATTCTCTCTCTCCCACAATTATTTGTCATTACTAAATTCTTGTATATGTTGAAATCTTTTTCTGGACTCCATGTTTTCCCATTGAACTGTTTATTCTTATATTACCATATTGATCAGGACTTATTATATGTTCTCTCATTTGGAAAATATTGCTCCTGCTATTCTGTTATTTCAAAAGAAAAAATACCTGACTCTTCTCAGATCTTTATTTTTTTTTTCACCTGACAAAAGAAGAATATCTTATTAGGCTTTTTTTAAGATATGAAAATTCCCCTATTGGCACTCTAACTAGAATTAATTGAGTTGATATATTAATTTGGAGAGAATCAATTTTTTAAATATTATCTCCTTCTCCAAGATTTGAAATGTCTTTCTATTTGGTAAGATTTTGTTTTAGAGCCCTCCATTCAAGTTCATAAGCCTTTTCATGGCAGTTCTGAACTTTTCTTATTAGCTTTCTTTTATAAATCTCATGTGGTTTTTTTTTTCAGTATTATGAATGGAATAGATGTTTACAATTTCCTTTTCTAGGCATTTATTGCTAGAAAAGAGAAAAACTATTGTTTTTAAAATATACATCTTCTTATTTCCACATGAATGATTTGAAAGAGTGAATTATGTACAGAGATGTGGAAATAGCATTCCAAATAGGAGCAACAGTAATAACACAAACTCTGAGACCAAGACATGCTTAATGAGTCAATACCTAGTAAAACAATCACTAGAGTTAAAGGCAATGGATAAGAGGAACAGTGGTAGAAGACAGAGTCAGAAAAATAGCCTTGGGCAAGATTACATAGTATCCTATAGGCTTTATCAGTTATCATTGCTTTGTAACAAATGACCTCAAAATTAGCAACTTAAAGCCACAATCAACATTTATTATCTTATAATCTCTGTGAGTCAGGGATTTGTCAATCATTTAGCCAGGAGGTCCTAGCTCCTGGTCTCCCTTGAGGTTGCAGCCAAGCTGTTCATCAGGGATTATAATCATCTGAAGGCTTGACTGGGACTGGAAGATCCACTTCTAAATTGGTTTACTCACAGGAACCCTGCTGCAGACATTTTTTATTTCAATCAATTCAATTCCTACTTAATACCTGAAGTAAAACCCTGAAGTATGTGTATAGTCACTTTTCTCTGATTACATTTCCCTGTCTTATATGCTAATTTTGAAAGATGTGTTTTGAATATGAACCTTTCTAAATGTCAGAGCCTGGCTATAAACGTCACAACCCATGTACATTTCTAAAGCCTATAAGTGTTCTCTTTTGGAAATACAATGGCATTTATGAGATCAAAAGGACATAAGAAAGGAAGCATGAATATTTTAAAGCAGGAAATATGGAGAGCCTCTAGATTTTGACACTCTCTTTGATGAAATATTGTGTGTAGCTCCTACTCTATTACAGACATAATAAAAGGCAATATCTCTCATCATGGAGACTCTATTACATCTACCTATTTATAAAAGGGAAGGCCTCATGTAAATGAAATGGGAGCAGACTTAGCCAGAGAGAATTATTCCACCCTCCAAAAGCTTACTCTCTCCTTTCAGAATTATGTTACAAGTTTATTCTCAGGCTATAACCCTATAATTTGTATAAGTTGTTGTTCCACATTTTTCTTTTAGTTTTATCAAGTTTATTCTCATGATTAAAAGTGGAAAAGCTCTCAGTAGTCAGCTTTCTATAGATCTTCTCCTGGTCAGATCTGCTGGACCTGGCAAAAATAAAGAGCCCCTGGTCCAGGAAGTAGAAGCAAAAGCCAGAAACTACAATGAATAGTGAATCAGTCAAAAGTCAGAGAGAAGATAATGTCTTTGATGAAAATTTTAAAAATTCAAGAAGATATCCAGAATCCATCTAGCAGAACAGATGCCAAAAAATAATTGTCAGTGCAATGAGAAGGATATCTATAACTTTCCAATTGACTACAATTCTGTTTTTGAGAAGAGGAGATCATTAGGATCCAACAAAGCCTGAATACTATATCTCTTATCATCTGATTTCTTCTCTCTGCAATTCCATCTTCATCAGCATGACCTTCTGATAAATACGATGGTTTCTAGGTATATCATGAAGGGGGTGCTTTGGAGAAAAGACTCTGTGGTTCAAATCATTAGAAAAGTCTACACCCCTCTGTAAATTAATAAAATTTTCATTCTGGTTCACAAACTGAACTCTTATAAATTTTGTTTTATGGTTTGCTAGGTCCCAATTGCTTCCCAGAGCAGGAGAAAATAAAGTGGCATGCTGTTGTTTCTTTTCTCTCATTTTATATTCAAAAGGAAAATCAATACAATAATGTTGAAAGCACTTAAAACTTTTTTTAAAATCTTGAGAGTATGGATGGAGAAGTCTGAAATGGGGGAAAATATAAATTGTAGGATACTGCTAATGAAGCAAAATTTGTTTAATATATATGTATATATATATACAATAATCTAAACTGCTAACAGACTTTTGTAAATATAAGACATATTGAATTTAATAGATGATTGATGTCTAATTAGCAAAATTCATCTGATCATGAGTATTCATGCTAATACCATGAAGTTCTTAGCCCTTGGCAAATCCCCTAATATTGAAGGGACAGTTTCACTTGCATCTCTGTGCTGTAGGTAGTACTCTCTCTTTTGTGCAAGTGGAAAAATACTCAAACTAAACTTGTTCCAAAAGAAAGAGGAAGTTAGGATAAAGATTTCTCACAGAATCCAAAATCAGAAATATGATTGGCTGAGCCTTCAAAACCACTAGAATAAGAGACACAGTTGATGAACTCTATTATACTTCTCTCTGCTCACTGGCTTTATTCTTCTCCCTTACTGCAAACTGGCTTTCTCCAGGTGATGAAAAACATGATTAACAAATACTTCAGAGATTTAAGTCTCACTTTTTGAAGTATCTGATGACAGAAAGGAGACATCTTTCTCCTTTTTCGTTCTAAAGTCTTGGGCTCAGACTCTGATTGGCTTGACTTGGACCAGGTGATCACCTACTGACCAATGGGATGCAGGCTGGGGTGAGCTCATTTTGCACTGGCATTGGGTCTCCTAGGATAACCAAGTGAATCGAAAAGTGGTTTCCTGAAGAAAGGTGCTAGGGAGATAATCCCAATGAAGCCTGCAACCCTGAGTATAGATATTTGCTTGTGATAAACCCATCAATTCCATCAAATTCTCAAGGGACTGTGACTTCAAAATATTTTTGAACTAACGCCTTAGTGCAACTTCTGTCCTTTAATATTCTCCTCACTAGGGCAGATAAATATATGCTCCCCTCAACGTTTCTGTATTATACTATTACTTAAAATTTTTAAAGGATTGTACAAATACAATTCCCACAAATTTTAAATTATTGGAATCAAAATAACTTTATCATGCCAGAAAGACAGATTCCACAGTCAATCTCTTGGCAATGTTTGGTTGTTTTTCAAGTTGTATGTTATTATTCAGTTTACCAATTATGTCTTCAGTTAGAAAAAAAAACACATCATTTTACATGTGATATTTGACTAATGCCTGGCAATGATAGTTTCAAGGTTAATACTAGAAAAAAAATGGAGAATGAACTATTTAAGACTGAGAACCAGACCTCAGCTAGAGAAGACCCTGCTTCTGTCCTTGATTACTCTTAATATATTTTATAGTTAAGGATTTCTCCCAATACCTAAGCTTCTTTGTAAGGTAATAACTTCTGGAAACCACATTAACTTTCAGGACATTCTTATTCAGCTTTTATTATACAGTCCATAAAAAAATATGTCTTATTGATAAACTTGGCATAAACACTTGGTAAAATAACTAGGTTTTTTTTCTTGTATCAAGCTAAAATTATGTCCAAAGAATATTTAAGTTAAGGTAGATCATGTTGTATATGGTTACACCAATTGTGAACATTATCTTATAATCCAGCTGTATTAGCCTAATTTAGTGTCCTCATAAACAGAGACAAAATTCTGAGATTTTCAAACATATAGCTAAGGGATCAGTAGATGTGGAAGAAATAATACATTTTCCACCAAATATTCAAGTCAATTCCCTGAAAGATTATTTACTTGTGGCTGGTAATACTTACAATCATATAACTAAAGTCAATGGAAAAATAGGAATGAAGTTACGAACTATTTTTGACAGATGTGTTTCATCAATTAGGCAACATGGAGTAGGAAAAAGAGATCTGAAGTGAACTGGAATTTAGACCTGGCTTTATTTCCATTCTACTTTTATGACCTGTACTTTGGTCATGAACTGTCAAATGAGAGTGGTGAGCTCCAACCAAGCCATCTTCCAGCTGTAGAATCCGAAAATCTTATTTCCAACTATCACTTGGATTAGATTTGGTAGCAAATAGCTAAGACCCAAAATAACTGTGTCTTAAATAGGTAAAAATTTATTTCTTTCTCACATAAAAACCTTATGACAGGGAGGGGATACTAAAGAAGTAAGCAACCCAGCAGTGGTATAGCCACCCTCCTTCACAAAGCCCTCAAGAACCCAAGCTCCTTACAACCCTACAGTGTGGCCCTCATCCTTGTGATCTAAAATAGTAGCTAGAGATCCACTTATTATACCTGTGCCTTGGCAGTAAGATGAAGAAAGGGAAAATAAGATTAGAAACAAAGAGCACACACTGGCCATTTTTAAGGAAGATACTTGGAAACTGCAACACATTTCTGCTAACACCCCATTGGCCACACTGAGTTGCAAGGGAAACTGGGAAATGTAGTCTTCATTTTGGGTAGCCATGTTCCCAATGAAAGATGAAGAGAATGGTTACTGGGGAGTACCTTGCAATGTCAGCCAAGGTGACACTAAAAAATCAATATTTCAAATAGAGTACCAGGACATCTCATTCATTATTTAGCAGTAGAGTTATCCATATCCATAAAGAGTTAAGCCCATTTCTATTTCAACTTGCTTCAACAAATCTTTTGTTGTCTTCCTTTGCTAGTCACCGTGCCAACCCCTAGGGACACAAAAATAAATAAGGCAGGCTTAGTCCTTCTCATGGGGCTTATATAAGAATAGGAATGATCAGAACTAAGTAATAATAAGTGTGATAATAAGTGTGATGCTCTTATATTTGTAACAATTTATCCACCAATTCCTCTAGACTCTCTGGACAAGAGAAAAACATGAGATCTATTACCCATATTTGTCACAAAAACCAAAAAGGAGTTTTCTAAGATACCAGTTCCTGTGTTCTTTCCTGCTCTTTCTAGCAATGCTGCTAATTGATCTGAATTCACTAATTTTCCATGGTACTCTGATAACTTGCTGGCCAGTTTTTATCCTGACGGTCCAGAATGTTAAAATCTATGTTCATCTTAACATTTAAGAGTAGAGCAATAATAGTGCCAGAGATATTTAAGAATGAGTTTCCTTGAATTTCCACTTGAAGAAAGGAAGAGGCCTTGGAAAAGATTGAATCAAGAACTTTACAATTGATTGGATATACTTGGGGAAATTATATTGAGAATCCTTCTTTGTTAAATACTATCCAATCAGGACTTGCTATTCCTGTTTTTGCTTTATTTTAATATAATTTTCTTGAAACCTCATCAAATGCATATTTGCCATTAATCATTCACTACAAAGCAAGCTGTCTGCTGGTATTCATATAGTCTCACACATGTGTACATATCTGTACATGAACATTATAGAAAGAGTTGCTCAATACCTATAATGTATTCAGACAATAGAGAAGGAGCCCTTCAAAAATGAAATAGCAGTTTTTACAGAGTTTTATGTACAGGAATGTGTTCAACACTTAGGTATGGGAGTATAATTTTTTAATAATGAGAGAAGTTGATTACCATGTTCATATCACTTTCCTTCAGACAGGCTACTGACTTTCCTTTGGAAAAAAATCTTCATTTCCAATTAAGTTGTCAAGGGTCACAAGGATTTAGAAAGCATTTAACCACTGTCCTGGGTTGAATAGTATCCCTCCAAAATTCACATCCACCCAGACCCTCAGAATGTGACTTTACTTGGAAATAGGGTCTTACCGATGTAATTATTTAAAATGAGATCATACTAGATTAAGAAGGCTTCTAATCCAGTAATTGGTGTCCTTATAAGAAAGCCGTGTGAGGACAGAGACACACGGAGGAGAGCACCATGTTAAGACAGGGACATAGATTGAAGGGAAGCATCAACAAGCCAGGGAATGACAAGGATTGCTGGCAACTAGCAAAAACAAGGAGAGAAGCATGAAACAGATTCTCCCTCGGAAGCTCCAAAAGGAACCAACCCTGCCAACAACTGATTTTGAACTTCTAGCCAACAGAACTATAAGAAACTAAATTCCTGTTGTCTGCATATGACAGCAGGACTGTTGTAAACATCTTGCAGCCGTGATGGGACAAGCCTGAGGACCAAACCAGTCCTCTGAGAATGGCAGAGGAAAAATAGGAAAAGAGCCCGAGCTTTTAATAACATTATCAAGCCTCTGAATTAATTAACCTTGCAATCACTCTATCCTGAGTTTTCTTGTTAAATAAGATAACAATTTCCTTATTCCTTAAGCTCCTTTCAGTGGGGTCTTTAGCCCTTTGCAGTCAAAAACATCCTAACTGATAAGTCATTTCTGGTATAAATACAAAAGAGCAATACTTTAGCTCCATTTTATGTTAAGTAGACTTTTGTGCATTACTCTAGAGCTTAGCTATGAGGATAAAAAGATGAGTAGAATTGAAACGTATGTGAAGGGGAAATCTCTTATACAAAATAACTTGAAGAGAGAAAAGGCTATCTTCAGCTAAATGTTTTTGTGCAGATAACAATGACATCAATGGTCTTGAATTATTTAATACCTTGTTCCACGGTGTCATTTATGAGCAATGTCTTTTGCAGTTCAAGATTAGAAGCATCTTAACTTTGTATTTCATTCACCTTAGTCACATAGTTTTCAATCATCTGTTTTTCTATGTTGGCTATGCTTCAATTTATCTTTTCAATTTATTAAAACTTCTTTTTTGTACCTGAGCAAATACAGCAGAATACATGCAGAATGCAAAAGTAGAGAATATGTAAAAGTAAATAATCACCCCCAAATAAATAATCCATATCTAAAGCATTGGTTTTGCTAATATGAAAGGGTAACAAAGCAAGTAAAAATGAGCTGAAGATGACCAGCAAACTATGACAATAAAACTTGGGAATAGTTCTATGAAATGAAAAAATATATTTAAAAGTATTTCTTTCTGAGGTGAAAGTGATATGGCATTAATGGGCTTGGAGAATGAGTTTAGATGCTGAGTGGGGGCTTGAAATAGTACCAGGGAAAACTATAGTTCAGCAGCAAGGGCTGGAAAACTAGAAAGAATAAGTAAAATGGAGCCAAGGAAGAAGATGAGATCATAAAAAGCAGTCTATTTGAGGTTCAGCTCTAAGATTTGTATAATCAAAGTAAAAATTTTTCCATTTCAGGGACTGAAGTTATGTTGAAATGGATTTTGATAAAACTCATCATTCAAACTTTATGAGTACGACTCCATAATTGCTACCTATCCATTATATAGAATGTACCCACAGACTTCTGTTGGCTGAATTAGTTCTGACTCATTGGTATGTTTTTAGAACATTTAGATATATCGGTGGAATGAACATTTCAGGCAGTGTTGTCCAAATGCACCTCAATCAGAATACTTCAGTAGTTTCTGTCATTTCTAATCAAGCACTAAAACATTACAAACCACTTAAAACATTTCATAAAATAGGCTTTGGTGAATTTTGTTTCTTTAATTTCAAAGGAATTTAGCAACAGCCTAAGATAGTTGTTATTGCTGTTTTTAATGTTAATAATACTCCCCTCAAGAGAAATAAATAGTGACCTGGTTATTTATTCATTCACTCAGCGTTTATCAGCATTGCTCCATGCAAAGCCCTATACCAGGTGGGAAATTTTTTTTAATCTTTTTTTTTTTAGATTTTATTTATTTATTCATGAGAGACACAGAGCGAAAGAGAGAGAGAGGCAGAGACACAGGCAAAGGGAGAAGCAGGTGCCATGCAGGGAGCCTGACAGGGACTCAATCCCGGGTCTCCAGGATCACAACCTGGGCCGAAGGCAGCGCTAAACCACTGAGCCACCCGGGCTGCCCCAGGTGAGGAATATTTAGATGAATCAGACAGGGATTTTGCCCATTCTGATATCACAGTTAATTTGACAACATAAAACACATACACAAACGACTATAACAAGAGATAGGAAGTAGTAAATGTTAAAGGAGATGTGGACATAAAATTCAAGGACAGTGAGAAAATATTGCCATGAGAGAGGTACAGGAAAGGCTTTGTGGAGAAAGTGCATCAATGCTGAATTCATTTCTTCTTTCAAGAAAAATTTACTAGGAAGGTCTCAGCCCTCACGGAAGGTACAATCCAATGGGGGAGACAGCTGACAAAAGATAGAGATTTGAAATTTTTTTTAATTTTTATTTATTTATGATAGTCACAGAGAGAGAGAGAGAGAGGCGCAGAGACACAGGCAGAGGGAGAAGCAGGCTCCATGCACCGGGAACCCGACGTGGGATTCGATCCCGGGTCTCCAGGATCGCGCCCTGGGCCAAAGGCAGGCGCCAAACCGCTGCGCCACCCAGGGATCCCAAAAGATAGAGATTTGAGAGTGGAGCATTCCAGGGAAAGGGAAAGAGTTTAGTGAAATCAAGAAATGGAAATAAGGGAATGCCTGGATGGCTCAGTTGGTTAGGCATCCAACTCTTAATTTCTGCTTAGGTCATAATCTCTGCGTTGAGATCTCAGGGTCATGAGATGAAGACCTGTGTCAGGCTCCATGCTGATCATACAGCCTGCTTAAGGTTCTCTCTCCCTCTGCCCCTCCCTCACCTGCTCGCAGGCACTCTATCTCTCTCTCTCTCTTTTTTGAGAGAGAGAGAGAGAGAAAAGAAATAGGGTCAGTGTGGCCACAGCATAATAAGGGGAGAGTGATAGGAGGTGAAGTCAAAGGGGTAGGTCGGATTCAAATCATGTAAGACCATGTAGGCTATAGGAAGGAGTTTGGGTTTTACTCTAAGTGCTTTAGGAAGTCACTAAAGGGTTGTGCCGGAAGATAACATGATCTGGTTTGCATTTTTAGAAGATCCCTGTGGTTGCAGGATGGAGAAGGGATTGTAAGGAAGTAGTAGGAACAGGAACACCTCTGAGTAAGCAATGAAAAAGTTCAGGTGAGAGATCATGACTGAAATTCCATTGGTAACCAGAGAGAGAAGTGGCTAGATTCAAGGTCTGTTCTGAAGATAGATCCCAAAGACTTCCTGCTGGAGCAGTGTGAAGTATAAAGGAATAGAAGAATAAAAGATGACCCTTAGGATTTGGGCTTATAAATGGTGGTGACATTTACTGAAATTGAGAAGGCCTGCAGTGGGAGTAGGGCAGAGGGAAGAGATAACAAAAATCCTAATTTGACCATGTTACATTTGAGATACATTTTGGACATCCACGTGGAGATAAGTAGACAGTTACATATACAGATCTGGAGATCACTGGAGATAAAAGGGCTGAGAATATAGGTTTGTGAATCATTAGCATATAGATGGTCTTTAAAGCCATGGACCTGGAAAGATCAGTAGGGATAAAGTGTTGATAGAGACCTAGATTGGACAGAGACCTAGGACCAAGCCCTGGGACACTTGAGAGATGAGAAGGTTTTCATAGGCAGAAATCAGAAAGGCATTTAACAGGAGGAAATGAAGTGAACCAAAGCTCAGGGATGGCAAAGCGCTGAGCACGAGTGGGGAAGCATGGATAATCCATTTAGGGAGAGTCAATAATAGATACTAAGTCCTAGATTTGGTCCAGACTTCAATGGAAATCATGGAGGGTTTTAAATCAATGGAGTGATTCTGTCCCTGATCAAGTCAGAGTAACTTCTTTGTGATGCCCTTGTTGAGATACCACTAGAAACCCTCGACAAGATTGGTTTTTAAATCCTACCTGAAGACAACTGGAGAGCAAAGCAAAAGCAGGCAGATACTGCAGGGATCAACACTTGAAGAAAAGCATCAGCTCTTTGTGAATTTCCTGTGTTTATTTTATAGCCTCTTGCCTGAAGGCAAGTCCCACTCTTCACCTGGCAGGGCAGTGAAACTCTGTTTTCCTGGTTTGACAAACCCAAGGACAGAGTTTAGACTGAGGTGGGGGAGGGGATAGAAATCTGAATGGAGAGAGGCAGAAAGGGAGTACTTTTTTAAAAAAAGATTCATTTATGGGGATCCCTGGGTGGCTCAGCGGTTTAGCGCCTGCTTTTGGCCCAGGGCGCGATCCTGGAGTCCCGAGATTGAGCCCCACATCCAGCTCCCGGCATGGAGCCTACTTCTCCCTCCTCCTATGTCTCTGCCTCTCTCTCTCTCTCTATGTCTATCATGAACAAATAAATAAATAAATCTTTTAAAAAAGATTCATTTATTTAAGTAATCTCTACACCTAACATGGGGCTCAAAGTCATGACACCAAGATCAAAAGTTGCACGCTCCTCCAACAGAGCCGGCCAGAAAGGGAATACTTTAAGTCTGTGTTGAAACATTGACTAAATCTCTGGCTGATCCTGGAAGTACACATACAGAGGGCAGACTCCAAGAAGTCCAGGTAAGGTTAAAAAAAAAAAACACTGAGATTTTAGCTGCTGTTCACCATGGGGGAAACCGTTTGGAATTTGAGCTCAGCCAAGTTAACCGCCTGCAAAAACAAACAAAAAGTTCTTTTGGAAGAACAGAACAGAATCCAGAATCTCTAAAAACATGTCATTTACAATATCCAGGACACAGTCCAAAATTATTAGACATGTGAAGAAATAGGAAAGCATGACCCATACTCAAGAGAAAAAACAATCAATGAAGAAAAATCAATGGAGATGACCCAGATGTTGAAATAAGCAGACAAAGAAAATACACTTGTAATGAATAAAGCTGAAGAGTGAACTCATCCCTCTGTATCTTAGAAAAGTTGAACTTAAATCAGTGTATGAGATTAATTTGAGGATGCAGAGGCCAGAGATGGGAGAACAGTAAGGAAGCTTTGATGAGTGAGCAGTTCTATGGTTATAAAGATAAGAAAGATGGCAAAAAATTACTTTGAAAAATATCATCTGACTATGGGAAGAAGTGAGAGGAATCAAAGATGACACTGAGGTTTCAAGTATAGCTGACTAAAAGAATAATAGTACCATGGGCAGAAATAGAAATGTCAATAGAGGATATAAAGCTTGGATATTAGATGACAAATTCAGCTTTCAAAACATTGAGTTTGAAGTGTTAAAAAGATATCAAGATGGAGTATGCAACATAGAGTTCCAAATTCAAGATAAAGCTATGCAAAAGGTCAACATGAAGGCTAGGAAGAGTGATTTGGGGACATTTAAAGAAGTGCCTAAAAAAATGGATTAAATTTTCAAGGAAAATGTCTATAGGTAGAAGATAAATAATATATAGTATTTACATATTGCTGCATAGCAAATCAAAATGCTTAAAACAATGACCATTTATTTAGCTCATAATTCTGTGGGTTAGCAATTTAGGTTGGGTTCAGCTGGACATTTATACTGGTTTCTTACAGGCTTTCTCATGTATCTGCCACCAGCTGCTGGGTCAGCTTTGCTGACAGTTGTTGGAATTAGGTTGAAATAGATATTGATAAAACTCACCATTCAAACTTTATGAGTATGACTCCATAACTGCTACCTATCCATTATATAGAATGTACATCTTTCAGACCTTATCTGAGATGGTTCATCGCTGCTCCATATGTTTTCTCATCATCTTGTAGTTTAACCCGGGCTTGTTGACATGAATTCTAAAAGAACAAGCAAAATATTTTAAGGCTCAGACTCGGAACCAGCAACACATTGCTTCTATCTCATTCTGCTGGCCAAAACTAGTCATCAGGCTGTCCCAGATTCAAGTAGTAGAGAGGTAAACTCCACACTTTGACGGGAGAAACTGCAAAGTCACATCACAAAGGGGCATGGATACAGAGAGGGGAATAATTTACGGCCATTTTTGCAAACTACCAAAAGTAGTCAAAGGACTTTGAATTTGCACACCCATGTTCACAAAAGCATTATTCACAATAGCCAAGAGGTGGAAGCAACCCTAAGTGTCCATTGACAGAAGAATGGATAAACAAATCATGGTATATACATGCAATGGAATGTTATTGGCCTTAAGAAGGAAAGAAATGTGCACATGCTATACATGGATGGACCTTGAGGACATTATGCTAAGTGAAATAGGCCAGTCACCAAAAAGATAGAAACTGTAAGATTCCATTTATATGAGGCATTTAAAATGGTGAAATTCATAGGAACAGAAAGTAGAATGGTGGTGGCCAGAGGTGGGGGGGAAATGGAAGTTGTTTAACAAGTACAGAGTTTCAGTTTTGCAAGATGAAAAAGTTCTGGAGATCAGTTGCACAATAGTGTAAATATACTTAACACTACTGACCTATACCCTTAAGTGGATAAGATGGTAATTTTTACGTGATGTGTTTGTTATCACAATTAAAAATAAAATAGCTGTGAAAAGATAGAATTTTGGATATGACCCATATTTGGGGAAGAAGAGGAAAAAGAGAACCAAAGGAAACAGATTTTGCCCAGTCTGGAACTAGCGGAAACCAATCTAGCGAGTGGGATTTGAAAATGGTTCTCTACTCTTCTGTCTTTAAGGACCACTGTAAGATAAAGGGTTCTGGAATTGAGTCTTTCCTCAGTAAAGGAAAGAGGAGAGCAATCTGCTCATCTGGGTCCCTTTTCTCCAAGATTCTAGAGTTCACATGATTTATCCAATCATCCAGGCTTGTAATAGAGTGGTAGAAATTCCAACCCCAGATCCACTTCCTTTTCTTATCCCTGCCAGCCCCATCTCCTAGTTCTGGACCTCAATTCTGGTCTCTTGGCTTCACATCAAATTGATTATTCCCTGTTAAGGATACAGTCAGCCTCCAGTGCTTCCCAAAACCACAGCCCCATTTTGCTCCCAGAAAACAGACATCCCTCGGAGAGTGATACACACCTTAGAATGGTTCCAAAGTTCTGCTGCACTCAGGGATTTGTTTGTCTGGGCTGTCCTTTTGCTGACACAGAAGGGATAACTTTCCTGCTATCCCAGATGGCCAGATTTGCTTAGTTCTGCCTTGTTCCCTGCTTACTCACTACTACATTCAAGATGTCTTGTGGCCAGAATTGGAGTCCTCTTGTCACTTGAAACTGCTGAAGATGGGAAGTCAGGGAAATGGGCATTCATCTGAACAGCCAAATGGGATACCAAAGTTAAGTAAAAACTTTAAGACCACCAAAATTCTATTCATAATCAAAATGCTATAACTGTCTCAAAAGTTTACGGTTTGTGGGTTTAAACCAAGATCCAAACAAGGTCCACACATTACATCTAGTTGTTTCTTTTAATATAAATCATTACCCCTACCCTCTTTTTATTCATTTCACTGACTTGTTGCAGAAACCTGACCAACTAAACCTGAAGACTGTATCACACCCTTTATTTTTGCCTATTTCTCTTTTGTTTTGTTAAAATTCATGATTTCAATAGTGATACTTTACTTTTTAATTGAAGTATATAGTTGATACACAATGTTACATTAGTTTCAGGTATACAACGTGATGATTGGACAATTCTATACATTATGCCGCGCTCACCACAAGTGTAGCTACTGTCACCATACATTGTTGTTATACCATTGATTATATTCCCTACGCTGTGCCTTTTATCCCTGTGACTTATTCATTCCATAACTGGAATACTGTGCCTTCCACCCCCCTTTATCTATTTTGCCCATCCCTTTGCCTCCTTCCCCTCTGGCAACCACCAGTCCTCCATATTTATGGGTCTGTTTCTGCTTCTTTGTTTGACTTTGTTTTTTACATTCCACATATAAGTGAAATCATTTGGTATTTGTCTTTATCTATCTCTCTTATTTCACTTAGCATAATATCCTTTAGGTTCATTCATGTTATTTCCAATAGCAAGATCTCATTCTTTATTATGGCTGAGTAATATTCCAATGTACATGTATACCACATCTTCCTTATCCATTCACCTATCGATGGACACTTGGCTTGGTGCCATCCTTGGCTATTGTAAATAATGCTGTAATAAACACAGAAGTGGATATATCTTTTCATTTTTTTAATTTTTAAATTTTTTTATTTATTTATGATAGTCACAGAGAGAGAGAGAGAGAGGCAGAGACATAGGCAGAGGGAGAAGCAGGCTCCATGCACCAGGAGCCCGACGTGGGATTGGATCCCGGGTCTGCAGGATCGCGCCCTGGGCCAAAGGCAGGCGCCAAACCGCTGCGCCACCCAGGGATCCCTATCTTTTCAAATCAGTGCTTTTGTTTTCTTTGGGCAAATATACAGTTGTGGAATTACTGGATCATGAGGTATATCTTTTTTAAATTTTTTTGAGAAATCTCCATAACTGTTTTCCACAATGGTTGCACCAATTTATATTCCCACCAACACTGCATGGGGGATCCCTTTCTTCCACTTCCTCACCAACACTTGTTATTTCTGTGTTTTTGATACTAGCCATTCTGACAAGTGCAAGGTAATATCTCATTTTGATTTGCATTCCCCTGATGATTAGTGATGTTGAGCATCTTTTCATATGTCTGTTGGCCATCTGTAGTTTTCTTTTTTTTTATAAATTTTCTTTTTTTTAATTTTTATTTATTTATGATAGTCACAGAGAGAGAGAGAGAGAGGCAGAGACACAGGCAGAGGGAGAAGCAGGCTCCATGCACCGGGAGCCCGATGTGGGATTCGATCCCGGGTCTCCAGGATCGCGCCCTGGGCCAAAGACAGGCGCCAAACTACTGCACCACCCAGGGATCCCCATCTGTAGTCTTCTTTGGAAAAATGTCTATTCAGGTTCTCTGTCCATTTTTTAATCAGGTTATTTGTGGGGTTTTTTGGTGCTGCGTTATCTAAGTTTGTTATATATTTTGGATATCAATCCCTTAATGGTTATATAATTTGCAATTATCTTCTCCCATTCAAGAATGCCTTTTTGTTTGCTGATGGTTTCTTTCACTCTGCAAAAGCTTTTTAGTTTGGTGCATCCCCAATAGTTTATTTTTGCTTTTGTTTCCCTTGCCTTAGGAGACATATCTAGAAAATTGTTGAAAAGGCCAATGTCAAAGAAGTTACTACCTATGTTTTCTTCTAGGAGTTTTATGGTCTCAGGTCTCACAATTAGTCGCTAATTGAGTCTACGTTTATTTTTCTGTATGATGTAAGAAAGTGGTCCAGTTCCACTTTTTTGCATATGGCTGTCCAGTTTTCCCAGCACTATTTAAGTGACTGCCTCTTCCTCATTGTAAAATCTTGCCTCTTTTATCATATATAAATTGACCGTATGAGTATGGGTTTATTTCTGGCCTCTGTTCTGTTCGATTGATGTATGTGTCTATTTTTGTGGCAGTGTTGTACTGTTTTAATTACTACTGCTTTGTATTATATCTTGAAATTTGGGATTGTGATACCTCCAACTTTGTTCTTCTTTCTCAATACTGCTTTGTATATTTGTCTATTTTCTTGCTCTGGTGTCATTTAATTTCTTTTTCTAGCCCCTTTTTCCCTGAAGACAGAAATTAGCTCTAGAGGGGCACAGTTCAATGGAACTCACTACCAGAGTGGAAATGTCTTATGATGTGCACTGATACCATAGTCACTAGCCAAAGATGAAAATTGACACTTGAAATGTGGTTAGTGGGATTGAGGAGATGCATTTTAAATTCTTATTTTATTTTACTTAAACAGCTATATGTGACAAGTGGCTATCATAATGGACAGCACAGCTCTAGATGCTTAATTGAATTCCACTTCCAAGTTCTTGAAAAGAAGACTTCATAGGTTTTTTTTGTTCTTGAAAAGAAGACTTCATAGGTTTTTTTAGTATATGATTCCCATTGCATGACATAAGAGGCTTAGAGTGTTTGGTTGCCCCACCTTTTCTGGTGCTAAGAGTGAGCAGTGAGTTCAAGTGGTGATAGCCTGATCCTTCCAGTTCAAGTTCCCTGTCCACTTTTCATATAATGGCTTCATTCATTTATAATTTTTGCCTAAATCTGTTCTTTCATTATGGATTTCAAAATGGTGCCTTTCTAAGTCTATCACTCTGCCTACACTTATAAGCCAAAATTCTTCTATAAGGAACTTGCATTTACTAATTTTATATGGTTGGTCCAAAATACAGTTTATACAAGAAAAGACATGATAAATCCTTAATTATTTCTCTTAATTGCCATTAATGGCTGGAGAGAAATGCAGGTGTCTTGCATCTATGCAAAGCTTCTGGGATTTTATCCTGAGCTATGGAAAGCCACTGTGGATTTTAAGCAGGGGAAGAACAAAATGAGATTTTCGTTTTAGGAAGCACCATTTGGCCATAGCGTGGAAAATGAGTTAAAAGGAAAATTCCAGAGGAAGCCGTCATAATACAGGCCAGAGATGGTGAGGACCTGAACTCTAGTGAGGGTGGTGGAGTAGAAGAGTTTGACAGAATCCAGATTGGAAAGCAGAATCAACAAAATCTAGCTGTCAAATCATGTGGTAGATGGGGTAAACAGGGTAGGATGACAGGATGAACTCTAGAGTTGTAATTTGGTGAACTAAGTAGCTGGTCGTGCCATAAACCACCTTGAGAAATATAGGAAGAGAAGTAGAGAGAAGTTACTTTCCAAATGAAAAATGAAATCAGCCCAAACACAGACCTCTTGGACAGAAGGAATGATTTATGAAGCTGCAGCATAATTCTTTTCACTAGAATCTAACAAATAATAGTGAGTACATACTATACTCAGGAAAAATTGCTGATATAGGATCATCTGGATTCCAGAGATCTATAAATAAAAAGCAGGAGTTATTTTATTAGCATTAAGTATTTAACCCAAAGAAATTAAATTCCAGGCTCTATTTCTAATCCATTTTTAAACATGTTCCAAATTCCTATCTATCATTTTTTTCCTATTGCTTACAGAGATGTGCCTACTATTTTAGGAAGTCCTTAATAGTGGATAGAATGTTTTCAGAAGTGAAAAATGCTGTGCAACTGTATAAGCAAAAATCTCAGTGGTTGTATTCGTTTGCTAGGGCTGCCATAATAAAGTACCACAAACCGGGGGGCTTAAGACAATAGAACTTTATTGCCCACAGTTCTAGGGGCTAGAAGTCCAAAATCAAGGTGGCAGCAGGGCCATGCTCCCTCTGAGAGCTGTAGGGGAATCCTTCCTTGCCACTTTCTGGCTTCTTGCCTCTTCCTAGCTTCCAGTGGTTTGCCAGCCATCTTTGGTGTTCCTCGGCTTGTAGATGCATCATTCCAATCCTATGTCTTTACGTGACATTCTCTCTGTGTCTCTGTCTTCATATGGATATCTTCTTATAAAGTCACCAGTCATATTGGATTAGGAGCCCACTGTACTCAAGTGTGACATTATCTTAACTAATTATATCTACAACAACCCTGTTTCCAAATAAGGTCATATTCTGAGGTACAGGATGTTAGGACTCCAATATATCATTGTTGAGGGACACAATTCAACCCAGTAGAGCAGTCTAAAGACCTATACTGAATTATGGAAAGAATAGTTTTCATTTGAAAATTATCTCCTTGGGGCGGCTAGGTGGTTCAGCTGATTAAGCGGCTGCCTTCAGCTCAGGTCATGATCCTGGAGTCCTGGGATGGAGCCCCGAGTTGGGCTCCCTGCTCTGTGGGGCATATACTTCTCCATCTCCCTTTGCCACTCCTTCTGCTTGTGTGCTCTCTCTCTCTCTGTTAAATAAATATAATCTTTTTTTTAAAAAAAAAAAGAAAATTATCTCCTTTAGCATTATTTCAAAAGCATGATATTGATTGCTCTTTGGAGAAACTGAAGCTTAGTTTCATTTTTTTTTAAATGACATTCACAGAACCTTGTTGTCTCTAGCAAGGTGAAAAAAAATAAAGAATAAGAAAGTGATAAGACATGCAAATGTATTTAGTAAAGATTGTTTAAAGTACTTATATAATTGTATTTTATGATACATTTCCCCCAAGCATTTTTCTGAACATTTTCTGAAACTAATATAGTGCAAAACATTCATTCTTTATCTGAATGAAACACTAATTATTGCTGACATTATGTATTAGAACAAAACAAGATAGTGTATGTAAACAATTTAACAGTTTGCAAGTACTCAATAGCTGTTAACTGCTATCAATATAGAGTATTCTTAGAATTGCAATGAATATTAAAGAAGTTAATACCTGTGAAACACTTATAATAGTGCCTGACACATGGTATGTACTCAATATATGTCTAGCTTTACTGTCAACATCACCATCATTATATAGGATGGCAAAGTGTCTAGGCTTTTGGGTGGTCCAGTTGGTTAAGCGACAAACTTTTGATTTTGGCTCAGGTCATGATCTGAGGGTTGTGGGATAGAGCCCCAAGTCCTGAGTCACCAAGTCCAGCTCTGCGCTCAGCAGGGAGTCTGCTGGAGATTTTCTCTCTCCCTCTGCCCCTCCCCACTGCGTGCACATGCTCGTGCGCTCTCTCTCCCTCTCTCTTTCTCTAAAATAAAGAAATCTTTTAAAAAGTATAAGACAGTTGAGTGTCCAAAACTGTGATCAGCACTTGAACTCAACATTTTCATATAGTTTCATTAGGTAGGGTTTCTTTAAATTTCATTTAAACTATAGAATTCATCCCTTATTTAGTGAACAAGTGTAGGTTATTTAAATTTAGTTTTTTTGAAATTGTGCTAATTTCTTTTTTAATAAAGGGATTTTATATGCCCCCAAAGTATACATTTTATTTACTAGTTAACAGGAACATGACTTAAAAATAAGCTACTGAAATCATAATCAGTGTGTTGTGTGATAAAAATATACTTCATCTCCAAGTATGGTAGTATTCATCTACAGTCGATTTTTCCTGCGACAGATTTGATTTGACACTCCTTCATTCATACAATTTTTGTGATTAAACCTGCAGATTTCTCAAGTATATAGATTTTGAGTTCAGTTGGTGGTCGAGGAATAGAGTTCCATTTAATTCCATAGCCTTTCTTCAAGTCACTTCCCCAGTCGAGGTCCTCTTGTGGGGCTGGTCTTACATCCAAGTCATTAAAAATGTCAGGATTTTTCTAAAGTATCTTTTCTAGTTGCAGACTCAAATGTACATTCAAAAAAACAAATACAAGCTTTTTAAAAAAAATGTAACCACAATAACAGCCATGGTCTAAAACAACAGTTCCATTAAGTTTGGGTTTGGTGTTTTTCTTTCTCTTTCTTTCTTTCTTTCTTTCTTTCTTTCTTTCTTTCTTTCTTTCTTTCTTTCTTTCTTTCTTTTTCTTTTTTTTCATAGTGATGAGTACAAACCAGTGGTCCTTAGGTCTTAGCTTTAAAATGGTTTGTGGACTGAAAAAATTTGAGAACCACTGCTCTGACCAACCAAACTAAATTGATAGTTGTAAAACAGGAATGTTTATCCTCTGAAGGAATACTTTATACAGCAATTTTTGGTTAATGTTAAAGCAGCCGTTTTTAATATCAGTTTGAAAATGAAATTTTAATGTATTATCTCCCTCTTATGAATTACTGTTCATAAACAAGAACATTTAGTGGGTCTTTTCTGTTCTAGTAAAATGTAAACTGAAGGAAAACAGTAGCTTATTAAAGCTCCAAGAATGGCTTCTCAGTTCCTTGTCAAGTCTCAAAGTCCCATAATTCTTTCCCTTCAAACAACTCTGAAACAAAATGACACCTCTAAGGAGTAAGCATTTTGGAAACCAATAAAGGAAAACATTAAAGCATGTCTGACACAGACCTCTCCTCCACACTTCCCTGTTCTTCCCATCTTCCCTACATAAGTATGAGTCAGGTAATGTTAACTTTGAATCATACATTCGTTAGTTTCTTTTGAGCATTACATAAACAAAGTTTTGATCATAGCCTATGAGGCAACTGACCTGTAATCATTTGCATTTCAACACATGTGGCTTGAAAACAGAGCAGTAAGTTACCCTACATGCTCTTTTATTTGAATTCCACAGGAAGTTACTCACCAGATCATTTTTTGTGATCCAAGAATGCACTAAAGAAATAGATTATACCATAATAAAATGCTTACACAACAATAACTTTTGAGTGAAGCATTTAAATTACATTATGTATGCAGGAATACTCCCTTTCTGAAGTTGATAACAATACCTCCATTTATTGAGTGGTTCCCTATGGGGCAGGCGCTGTGCTCAATGTGTTACAGATGTTTCCATTCAATCTTTCCATCAATCCTACCATGTATGTATTATTACCTTATTTTCAAATGAGGAAAACAGAGCTTAGTCTGCAAATATTTATTGAGCAACTACTATGTTCCAGACCCTGTTCTAGGCCATCAAGTTGAGGATTAGAGACATAAAGGAACCTGCAGTTGGGCACAGGCCTGTCTCAGCTCTTATCATGATCCCATATTGCCTTACTGAGAAGAATGTTAAAGAAGCAATTCAAGTATTTGTATCATAGAATGTCTTCCTCTTAGTTCTTTATAGATTTTATTACCATCTTTCCTCATAGGCAACTCTATAATCATTGGCCTTTATATCTGGAGGGGAACCTAGAGAAAAAGGATCCTTACATTTTCCAACATTTGAATTTTCTCAACTAAAATGTTCAAATAGATGTAGAAATTCCTGTTGTCTCTTGAGATGTGTCTCAATGAAGAAAATATTCTTTTTTAAAAAAGATTTTATTTATTTATTCATGAGAGACACACAGAGAGGCAGAGACATAGGCAGAGAGAGAAGCAGGTTCCATGCAGGGAGCCAGATGTGGGACTCCATCCCAGGACTCCTGGATCACGCCCCGAGCCAAAGGCAGGGGCTCAACCGCTAAACCACCCAGGCATCCCAATGAAGAAAATATTCTTTTTTTTTTAAAGATTATTTATTTATTTATTCATAGACACAGAGAGAGGCAGAGACACAGGCAGAGGGAGAAGCAGGCTCCATGCAGGGAGCCCGACGTGGGACTCGATCCCAGGTCTCCAGGATCACACCCCAGGCTGCAGGCGGCGCCAAACCGCTGCACCACCGGGGCTGCCCTGAAGAAAATATTCTTAATTTTTATTTGGGAACTTTAAAAACCCACAAAATTCATATACATGGAAGATATGTCACCATGTATTTTGTTTGATTACTGTCTTATGTGAGATAAAATTTGAGCCTAAGTTTTATCTTTCTTTCTCTCTGTAAAGACATAGTCTCTAGCAATTACTTTTTACTTTTTTGTGAAAAATAAATATGCTTCAGATAATGTGAAGGGAAAAAAGACTCTTCAGAGAGATGATGATGATTACACTCTATGGGTTTTCTATAGTAGTAACAAAGCTATATGTAATAGAGCAGTGAATTTTGGATATGTGTAAGAAAGAGATTGTGCCACGATCTGTAGTTAGTCATCTTGTAACTTTTCCAGACTGATGGAACTCCATTTTTTGAACAAATGTTATTTTGTTAAGTAAATGCCCATTTAAACTTCTATACAAAGGTTGTAATTATAGCAGGAAGTTGTTGGGGACAGGGGAAGTTAAATTTGGTTGTCTTGTCATACATCAGGAATGATTTCTTGGAAGTCTAGTCCAGATTTTCGACTGAGGTTTGCTGTTTCCCTTTGCTGTAGTTTCAAGTAATAACTTTCCAATATTTTGGTTCTGAGTGGGAGATTTATGCAGGAGGTGGGGCATAGAATCAGACTTTTGTGCTGGTTTTGTACCAAGGAGCTCCAAAAGACAGTGGAATGTGAGGATATCACTTAACATTATATTATGACATAAAAGGCTCAATGTGAAACTTCTAAAGGAGTGCTGTCCTCTAGAACTATAGTGCTTATCTTGACAAGTAAGCCCCATATATAAAATGTATAGTAGCTATATGAAGACATAAAAAGAAACAGGTGAAAAAAAAAAAAAAGAAACAGGTGAAATTAATTTCAATAAAATATTTTATTTAACTCAATATATTCAAAATACTATTTCAACATGTAGTCAATAGAAAAATTATTACCGAACTACTTTATATTCTTTTTTTTTGTACTGAGTTTGTGAAATCTGGTGTGAACTTTACACTTACAGCACATCTCATTTGTGACCAGCCAATCTTATTTTAATTATTTCAAGAGCCATGTGTGGCTAGTAGCTACCATATTAGCCTGCACAGGGTGATCTCTAGAGGCAGCTTCTTTGAATAACTAAGAGTTTTCCTTTCTTAAACGGGAAAGCAAAAAGTACTCCTGTTCAGGGTAATATCAACTTCTATGTTCAAATAACTCTTTTTACCACCACCTACAAGAAATATCCCCCAGGTTCATTTGATTTTCTCAAATTATCCCACCCAGAGAGAGTGGTTGCACAACTTTTGGATTTTAAAAGAAATAAATGAAAAAAAGGTTGTTAACAACAACAACAACAACAACAACAACAACAACAACAACAAAAATTCACATTTCTCTTTGGACAAAAGGAAAGAGAAGGGTGTTTTTCTAAATCAATTCACAAATACTTATCAAGTTGATCCTATGTGCAAGACGGCTGTGCTAGTGGTAGACAGCACATTATTAACAGTTCATTTCATTCTTAATTCCTGCAATATGAGTACCGGCCACAGTAACTTCGTTTTAGAAGTATTCTTCTAGTTTTCAAGGTAAAAAGAATAAAAGTTGATACCGAAATCAACTTTTCAGTATACAACTTGATTTATTACTGTGGAATAATTCGCACGGGTTAGTGTTAGACACATAATAACTGCCTCCTTAAATACAAGGTATGTTTTTACTCAAGCAAGAATCTCAGTTGTAATAACTGATCAGTTTGGTGGACCAATTTACCTTAAACTAACCAAATTGACCAACTTCTTTTCGCTATAAGGAATGGTAATATGGGTTTGCAATGTAAATGAAAGAAAGAAAAATTAGGCACTTCCTACATAAATATAAAGCAGCGCACAACTCCTTATTCTTAAACTTCTGCGAACTGGTTTTACCTTCCGGAATTACGGAGACTGTGCTGCCAAATTAGCTGAGTCTGGGTCCAGACTGGATTTGCAGCACTAGAATCAAGCATGTTGGGGGAGGTGACACAATCACGAGCTAAGTCCTCCCCACCCCCCGCCGCACAGACCACGCTGAGCCTGCCCAGATGTTGCTCAACCCTGAGCTGTCCCCCTGAGTCCAAGGCTGCGAGAGAGGGCGCACGGCGAGGACTTCCGGCCACCTCCTTGGGCCCCCTAAACAGATGGAGTCGCTTCTGGTGGCCACGAGGCTCCCGGGCCTCGAGCTTGTGCCAGAGGGCGTGCAGGCGAAGGCAGCAGAAAGATCCGAACACCTGCCTTCTTCGGGGCCAGTGAGAAACCTTGCACCGCCCGCGCAGACCTGGCCCGCCAGGAGTGGGGCTCTAATCTCAACCTCACACCTGCCTTAGGGAGGAAGACAAGGGCTCTCCAGGTGTCTGGGTCCCGGGATGATGAAAGCGAGCTGTTAAAAGGCGTGCACCGGAAGCGCAGCGGGGGACGCGAGGTGGCCGCGGGGCGTGGGAGGACCGGGACGCCTGGGCCCAGGCCTGAAGGGATGAAGGCACTGGCCTTCCCGGAGATTTCCCTTTACTTTTTTTCCTTCTCGTAGAGAGGGTTGGCCAGTGGCTGCAGTAGCTTTCCACTCAGCCCAGCGACTTTTACAGAATTTTGCCCAGGCGCACGGAGTCTGCTAGGCACCTGGCGTTGGGAACACGAGGTGGAACCGCACCCCCCACCCCCCCACCCCAGCGACACTCAGTCCCGACGCCCAGGCCTCTTCCCACAAACTCTCAGTCCTTTTGGATTCCGTTGCCGTCTGGGGATTGGTTTTCCTTAACCCAGGGCTTCCCTATCTTGGGCTGGAGGAGTTAGGACCTCCCTCGCTTTCTCTCCTCCACCCTGGGCCAGCCTGATTTTTTAATCTAATCTTTTATTTAGAGTCAACAGTGGAGCAAGAACCCCAGGCTCCTGCCAACAAGATATTTTAAAATAATTCCCCAACCTCTGCTGAGTGGGGCAGCCTCAAGGAACCTCCTTGTTTTTTTTCCTCGTGCAGATTTAGGTACCAGGGAGCGGGGACTTTGAGAGTCGAGGTTCATGCCCGAGGGCTCTGCAGACTTTGGGTGGGGGGCGACTCAAGCAAGACAAATGAATTCCAAATATTAAAGATATAACACAACTGCCTCGATTTGGAGAGCCTTGAATCAAATCGAGAGACGAACCTCCAGGGGGCTCCAGGGCACAAAGCTTACGTGTCCCCATCCTGGGGGACGTTACGGAGGAGGGGGCGGCAGGTGAGTGCCCAGCGTGTGAGCCTGGGGCGGATCCTGGCCCATTAAAGGATGTGCCCATAGACACTATGCTCCCCACAAACACCCACTGAGGAGTCAGACCGAAAAGACACCCACTCACTCCCCGGGTCCTTGACACCCGACTGCGCCCACTGTGCCTCGCCCACCTCCCTCCCCAGCTAGGCGGAGACCACTGTTCTCTACATCCTTAAGTAGCCTCCGACCTGCTCGGACCCTTAGCCTAGGGCTCCCAGCCTTTAGCTTTCATTGCCCTTCCCCTTTTCTTTCCCCTGCCGCCCGCCGACGCCCCCAGATCTCTCCGGCTCGCCCTTCCTGAAAGTAGGCGAGGCCCAGAAGCTGAGGTTGGGGCGAGGAAGGAGGGAGGAGCGAAGCGCGGCGGCCGGGGGCGTGTCTTCCCAAGCCCCGCCCCCGGGTGCGCGCGGCGGTGGCGGCGGCGGCCGAGCCTCGCTCTGAGAGACAGGTATCGCTTAGGCGCCATGTTGTGAGCGGAAGTGGGGGAGCGCGCGGCCGCCGCTGTTCTGCTGGGAGCGGGCGCGGGAACCGGCGGGGGGGGCGGAGCTGTAGTCCCGGCGGCGGAAGGAGGAGAGGAAGAAAGGGGCGAGACCCGGTGCCCGGCAGCGGCGCGAGGCTCTCGCTCGGCGCGCGGACATCTCCAGCCAGGCGCGCGGCGTTCGAGGGTCGGTGTCGGCGCCGAGCCCTCTCCCGGGCAGCCGGCGCTGGTGCTGCTGCTGCTGCCGCCGCCGCTGCTGCTGTCGTGGGGCTCGGGCGGCGACAGAGCGGGGCCGGCCGCGGGGCGGGCGGGGAGGGAGGAGGCGGTGAAGGCGGCGGGCCGGGGGGGAAGATGCCGCTGGCGCAGCTGGCGGACCCGTGGCAGAAGATGGCTGTGGAGAGCCCGTCCGACAGCGCTGAGGTGAGTGCCGCCGGGCGGCCGGGGGCTGGCGCGCCCCTCCCCTCGCCCCCGCCGGCCAGCTCCCCTCCCTGGAGCTGGCCACTTGGCCCCTTCCTCTGCTGCTCGCGTCTCCCCTCGGTCTGGGATTCCGGTTTGGGTAGTTGGGGTTGGTCTATTTGCCCTTCTCTTCCACCCGCACCCTCACCTCCCCTCCCTCGCTCGGGGGGCTGTGGTGTGGTGGCGCGTAGGGTTTGGAGTGGGCGCTGGGGCTTTGCAAGAAGCTGATTTTAATCAACTTTGCGTGGGGGGACCGGGAAGCGGAGCGGGGGCCGAAGAGGAGTTGGGAAGTTTGGCCCTGCCTGCTTGGGGGCTTCCCTGGACCCTGGCGACTTTGGAGTGTAAGGGAGGGGTATGGATTGGGTTCGCTGGGAAGCAGGGACTCCCGAGTCCGGCCAGGGGAGGGAGTTGGTGCTGTGAGTCGGGCGCGCAGGGGCCAGAACGGCCCAAGGCAGGACTGGCGACCTGTGGGGGCTTCGGGTAAGGGGTACAGGACAGCCAAGGGTTTTTGCCTTCCCCCCAGTCTGTCTGCCGCAGCGGTTTCTGCTGGTGCAAAGGAGAAAGTGGAAGCCTGAGATCCACCCCCCTCCCCCATTTCTGAGGTCGCTGAGCTCGAGGACCCCAGTCCCTAGGAGCTTTAACTTGAGTTTCCTGTCCATGGAGGTGAGAGGGTGATGTTCAAGGCGATCATTAGCCGCCCTAAAGGGCTTTCAGGTTTTCTTCGCCCGGGATCTATTCGATGACGGTCCCTGAGACACCTAACCGAGTGCCAAAAACCCAAAACAATATACCCAAACACGGCAAAACAATTTCCCCGGACACAGCCTAGCATCGAGCTTTCGCAGCCGTCCCTGTCCCAGAACCAACTCGGGGTCTGCGAAAATAATCCAGACAAGACCCATTCCAGGGCATCAGCGCTCCTCTCCGAAGTGGAAAATCAATTCCTGATGGTGGCACGTCTGTGATTCTCCCTTCTTGACTTTTTGCTATCTTCTATCCCCGCAGCGGACTTTGGGGGATTACAGGATGATAGCCTGCGTGTGTGTAATAGTTAGTGAGTGACCCCATTTCTGGAAAGCATGACTGAAACGCGGGGGTGGAATGGGGCAGGCTCTGATGAGTGGTGTACTTGGCGGCAGCCGCTGCCCTGCCGGCCTCCGCAGTGTGAGAGGTGGATAGGGTTACTGGTTACGTCAGTAAGACCGAGGCTCAGTTTGATCTGAGATGCGGGACACTTGCATTCTCGGGTATAATGGAGGGGGAGGGGAGTCAGTTCAAATTGCTTTTCAATTTTTTCCTAGTCACCTCCACCCACTGCTGTATAAAATGTTTACTTGCTCTCCTTAACGTGAGCAGAGTTGTAATAGTGCTTACGGCTGGTACTTAGTATTTTGTGACTTGGATCATATTTTTAAAATCTAAGCTAAACGCTGCTCTTCAATGGAAAAGATATTGATAGATGTTTTCTAAATATTTTTAAAAAGGAAATCACGTTTTTAAGACTAGCAGGATTACATTTAAATTTTTGTTAGCCTGTTTAATACTATCGATGTATTATAAGGAAATTGAATTTAAAATGTTTTATCATCCTTTGAATGGATAGTATGGAAATTAGTATGCAAACAGACTCTTTTCATTCATTTTTTCCTTCAGATTTATTTGCATTGAGTAATATAGCTAAAAGCTTTATAAAATATGTTCTCAAAGTGCTGACCTTGTGAAAAGAAATTGAATTGCTTTGAGCCTGATTGTTACATGCAAACGGTAACATTTGCAACTCATAATCAGTCCACATTTCTGCTTGGCACGTATCAATGTGTTAAAAAATCATTTAAAATTCCACCTTATCTTTTTTCTACATAGCATACATTTGGATAAGGAAGGCACAAAACTGATATTTATTTAGCACTTACTATATGCCAGATACTGTGGTACATGCTATTTCATTTTATCCTTCCTATGACCCAACAGAGTAGGGTTGTGATCCTCATTATTACAGATTAAGAAACGGAATATCTGAAGTTAAGGGCACAAAGATTATAAATAGTAAACGACAGAGCCATAACTCAAAGCCGAGTGGGTATAATTCATGTGCTTTGCTTTATATTAAGGTAGCTGCTTCAGATCCTTTGTGGAAAAATTCAGGGTATAAATAAATAAGCCAGTAGTTGGAGGTCATGTATTTTTCAGAAACAGTTACGGTATTATAAGCGATCGCACTTGTTAAAGCCTAGTTATTTCAGTTACTGTCATGGTTTCCAGAACCTGGCAGATAGGATTCCACAACTTGCCATTTTCAAAGAATTTTCTTGATATTCTGGCATAAGATATGTCACAGGGAGCTGGAGTTGCCTAGATTAATTTTTTAAAGATTTTTTAATGGCCTTTAGATATTTTGTTGCCTTTGGTGGTTCATCTGTTTCAAGTAAATTACTTCTGATACAATTTTGGAAATTGAAGCCAGCAAGGAAAAGGTTGAGAATTTTCATTCAGAAGTCTAATATTGAACTTAATATTATGTCTGCTATTATGCCATCTCCTCCCCCAGTAAGTTCTTAATAGAAAGTAATTATATTTTACCAGAATAAAGTCATTTTTTGAAAGATATTTACTTGAGTAAATTCATCGAAATTTTTTCTTTCTGGGCTAAAAGGTGTCAGGGTTGGTCTCTATAGAGATTTACATTTGTGGTCTGATTCCTAGTAGATTGTAAAATCTTGAAAGGAGAGCCTTTTTTTCCTTTGTATTCTCAGCACTTAACACAGTGCCTGGCACATGTATATTATGAATCCAATAGACATCCACTGAGTGAATTATGATGGTCAGGAATAGGGTGATTATCAATGTTACTTCTGTTCTAATCATTTTAATCTTACATTGAAATATGAGCAATCTTAAAAACCTGAGTACCTCACCGAAAATACAAGGCAGTTTCTTCATTCCTTTACATAGCCTTCCTGCTTTTAAGACCTCACATGGGTCTCATGGTGCTCAAAACAAAAAAACCCTTGTGGTTAACTCAAACATGGGTCATAACATGATAGGCTAGAACTAGGCCAAATGTTTAAAGAAGCAAATTTAGGATAATAAAGGAAGTACTATGTAAGCAGTCAAGGTTAGTACAAGATTAAAAACAAAATAGTGTCCTAAATAGTCTAGGTGAATTCACAACTCTTTAGTGAGTTATTTAAAGATGCTAGTATGTTTTTGAGTGTCTGACGGTTTAGGAGACAGATATCAAGGAATTGTGACTATTCTGTAAATTCCTTGCCACTGCTGTCAGAGATAACATTTACTAGATCATAAGCCTGACCTAAAGTGACACTTTTTCTAAGTTTTCAATAAAGGATAAATGATAGTAAATGTAAATAAGAACAATTTTAATTAATTTAGCCTTAATATACTTAAGGTTATTTTTGCTTTATAGAAATGTGCTGTATAAAAATAGCCACCTTGAATTGTTTTAAATAGCAAGTACCCATAATGCATTAAAATATTAATTATATAAATATTTTCTTTATAAAAAATGAGACCCTTGTGTTGGAAACCATCTTCAGTGAATGTGCATCCATTTTTATCTTCAAAGATTGTATTGGATTCTGGAGTATTTCTACTATATTGATATTAGGTTTCTTATTTTTATCTGTAGGGAAATACATTCTATTGAAGTATGATCATTGATTTTGAAAAATGTTTTATTAAGTTTCTTTTCCTTTTCCTGTTTCATTTCTATCACCTTTCAGGTTTTTTTCTTTCCCCCAAGTGAAGATCTGAGGAGAGGACAGGTATTGTTACATGTCAACTGTCAATAGTAACTGTGACACATTACTGAGCACTTCATTGTTTTCAGTGATTATGATATTATAAGATGTCAGTTTTTGTTCAACTAAAATTTAGGAAAGTTTGCTTTTTTTGCAGCTCTTCCTATACTAATTGGATTGATCCAAAATGTGAAACTTCTTTGGTACATTTAAATTTTAAGATAAAGAGATAAACCTAAAGAAACAAGTATAGGCAGACTTTGCCTTTTCTTTAGTATGTTTCTGGAAATTAAAATGAGTATATCCTATTTTTATTTAAGGAGACTGGCATAATTGGGATGTGCACTCTTGACCAAGGACATGATAATTGGTAAATTATAGATAAAAAAATATAGTAGATCATTTATCGAAAGTCTGAATTGCAGAATTGTAAAGATTTTTTAAAAATTTATCACACACTAAAAAATTCATATCATTGTGATCATTGACAAGATTTGCTCTAGAGTTCCATACTCAGGGACATGTGATATAGCAGGCTGTGAATGTTGGGTGATGTCAAGGGCGCCAGTTTCCCAGTGCAGACTGGATGCTTTAGACCCAGTGATCCAGATTACAGTGTACAACAGTGACATTTTGGTGGTCTCTTGGTAATGCATGAGTGTTATAGAGCTCAGTTGTTTATGTGTTTTGATGGATAACAAGTTTTAAAGCATTGGAATGCAATTGTGCAAATCTATATTATACATGCAATTCCCCAATTCACATAATAGAAAATAAAAACAACCAACTGCAGTTTTATATTTGGCATTAAATGTCTTCTTCTACCCCACTTCAGATTTGCTAGTTTCCTGTGTCACTAATCTGGAACAATTAGCAGATCTCACATATTCCAGCTTATCAATTTAATACCAAGTAGCATAAAAACAAAGATAAAACAACTGTAAATGTTAGTTTTCTGAAACAGATTGAGGATAAAATGTATCCATTTAAGACAACTATTATTTTATACATTTGGCCTATTTTAAGCCAACACATTAGTTACTAGCAATTCAATATTTCAGTTTTACTTACCTCCTTAAAATTTAGAAGGTACTTTGTAAGATAATTTGGATGTATGGCAAAGTGTTGGAGCCATAAAGACCTGGGTTTGAGTCCTGGCTCTGCCACTTAATAATTTAGTGATCTTATGCAAATTGGTTAATGTCTCTATGCTTCAACATTCTAATCTGTAAGATAGGGATGAAATAATACCTACCTCATAGGGTTGTGGTGAGAATTAAGTGAAATGATAATATATATAAAGTATGTGGTTCAGTGCATGGTTTAAGTGTCTAATAAATAATATAATGAATCTGTCTAACAGAATTGTGTGAGGAAGTTCTGTGTTTTTCCTCTGGGGTAATTTTTTCTGAATCAAGCAGAACAATTAAAAGTGATTTGTTTGATTGATCTGTTTAAACAGCCATTATTATATCTGAATATAATTATAAGGATAAGGTAAATGCGAATCTCTTGAATCTGTCCCTTTTTATATTGTTCCCCTCTTCAATATCATCTTTAAAGGGGAAAGACAAAGAACGTTTGAAGAATATGTGTGGAAGAAGGAAGAAAGCAAAGTTAATGTTCACATTTCGACATTGGTCAAATTGGAAGGCATCTCACAGTCCATGGCATGCGATTGTTTAATTTGCAGTGTTTCTTTCCCCTTAGGGATATATAATAGTATATTTTACACATGATAGTGTCTTACGATTGGTGAAAGCTGGTGTATCCTAGATGTCAACTTCTTGAAGGAAGTATGTCCTTGAAGACATGGATAAAGTCAATATATAGTGTTAATAAGTAGAATTTTAACTTACTTTCTCTAAAATATACCAAAACAAAATGTGCACACCTTTTTATATTTTAGGATAAGTCCTATTAATTTCACTTTTAGGGACAGAAATTAATATGTCACACCTCCCTCCCCATTACTCTAAATACATTTGTTTTGGTTATTTGAATATGCCACAAGTAACTGGGTTTTCCTGTCTAGAAATAAAATCCTTTGGATTTGGTCTTTTATGTGGTATTTGTACTTAAAGAACTTGAAATATGATATACAGTATTTTTAACTGAGAAGTCTCTGGAAATGTTAAAGATGTATCTATGCCCCAGCAACCATCTCTGTCATGCAAAAACAAAAACGAAACAAAGGAGTGTAACATAATCAAATACATGTGGCAGTTATAGAGGTAAATAGTATTTGGCCAATGTCTTTACCTCATAACTTCTTAGAACTTTTAAGATGATATTTGTACATGCTGAATCTGCAAAAAAGATATAGCCCACATCATTTGAGACTTCATGTCAAAACCCTTTTTTTCAACCATCTATTGAAGTCTCAAAGGACACAAGTGCTTTGCAGAACAGTTTGGACACTGATAACTATAGTAACATGATCCAGTATTGCCTGCAAATGAGCTGTTATGTTTAATTGTATCAAAGCTTTTTTTTATGTCAAGAGTTTTTCATTTTGAATTGAAATCTTTTAAATTGTACAATTCTCCATCTTTTTTTTAAGATTTTATTTATTTATTCATGAGAGACAGAGAGAGAGAGGCAGAGACCCAAGCAGAGGGAAAAGCAGGCTCCATGCAGGGAGCCGGATGTGGGACTTGATCCCGGAACTCCAGGATCATGCCCTGGGCCAAAGGCAGGCACCAAACCGCTGAGCCACCCAGGGATCCCCCAATTCTCCATCTTATAATGGACTAGACATTTAAATATAAAAATTTATTTTTTTAACATTTATTTGAGAGACAGCAGAACAAGAGAGAGCATGAACTGGGGGGAGAGGGAAGGGGCAGAGGATAAGGGAGAAACAGACTCCCCACTGAGCAGGGAGCCCAACAAGAGGGCTGGATCCCAGGACTCTGGGATCATGACTTGAGCTGAAGGCAGACGCTTAACCAACTGAGCCACCCAGGTGCCCCTAAATATGATTTATTTATTTTTTTTAATTTTTATTTATTTATGATAGTCAGAGAGAGAGAGAGAGCGAGAGAGAGAGAGGCAGAGACACAGGCAGAGGGAGAAGCAGGCTCCATGTACTGGGAGCCCGACGTGGGATTCGATCCCGGGTCTCCAGGATCGCGCCCTGGGCCAAAGGCAGGCGCTAATCCGCTGCGCCACCCAGGGATCCCCCTAAATATGATTTAAATGAAAATTTAAAATAACTTAAACTTTTTATCCCATATTCTGAAAATTAATGGTCATATTCTACCTTAATATCAAGCTAATTGCCTCTGTTAAGTGGCCTGTACATTGACTTGCTCTGTAATTTATATCTCAAATTCATTATTTTTAAAAACTCTTTTATCATTTGGAAACTTTATGTTGCCATCAATCTGCCTATCTCTCCCACTCTCCTTTTTAAATTAATCGCTTCTAACTCACAGTTACTAGAAAATATCTAGGATTACTGATATTTTGATAGTCATTTTTAACTTGGGAACCTTGTTACTCCATCTTAAAAAACAGTTTACACTCACAGCTTACCAAATAATGTAAAAGAGCATCCTCACCGTTTTTGTGATCTCTGCTCATTGTATACACATACCTCTGGGGCCAAGGGTGTTTGGACATACTACCTATTAATAACAGTGTTTTATGCTTCAACATAGAGTGACCAAATGGCTCAATTACTGGCATTACCTATTCTGCGTATTTACCTTCCTTTCTGGAAAGTATCAACTAGAAAGGAATGTGAATAAACTAAAGAACAGGCCTACAAAACAGAAAGCTAGCCTACTGCCCCACCTGGAGTCAGGTCTCCACATGGTCTTTGGAGGGTTTTTTTCCCCATGAAATAGTGCTAGTTTCCTGACTGTTAGCTACCCTATATTTGTGTGTAAATCCAAAAGCGCTTTTATACTTCCTATCATTCTTTTCCTTTATTAGTATAAATAGAATTACAGCAGTAGCATAACTTGTCAGGCTTCCCAATATTCACTAATATACCCATGGTATATTACATACCTTAAAAACTAGTTATGTTTAATCCACCATGTAAATTGATTTTTATAATCTTCTGTATAATGATGATCTCATCTTCAAACTTGACCTGGTCATCTAGATTTCTGTGAGCTTGCCTCTAATCCTGTGGTCCACAAAGCTTGTTATAGGAAACTTGGTTCAGTCATTTGATATGTGTTAGAAGCAGATGTTAAATTGATAGCCTGAAGCAAAAGATGATTTTGACATAATAGATTGAAGTGTGTCTCACATATAATGTTTTGGTAGAAAACTCTCCAGAAATCTTGTAGAATCTATACTAAAAACTTCAGATATTCTAATTTTTTACATTTAGGAGCCTGAAAATAAGATAAAATAATAGTAAAGATTAACTTAAAAAAAACCCCATAACTTCTAGATCATCATTGTTCAGTAGCTACTAGCCACACATGGCTATGGAGCACTTGAAACGTGGCTAGTGTGGCTGAGGAACTGAACTTTAAATTTAATTTGAACTATTTTAAATTTAAATAGTCACCTGTGGCTATTGGCTGCCACATTCAACAGCACAGTTCTAGATTATAGGATTAGTACAAATTGAACTTTTTTTCCTATACTGGTGTTTTTCAGCTTTGCTTTGTTATTTGTATTTTGAAATTAATAGGCTAAAGCTTTTTCTTTCTTTCTTTTTTCTTTTTTTTTGTACAATTTTTTTCTCTGAGCTAGGTGTCGTCAGAGTCCACACCACCACCACCATCTTGCCTGTGGTGGTGCGTTAGTTTCCTTTTTTTTTTTTAAGATTTTATTTATTTATTTATTTATTTATTTATTTATTTATTTATTTATTCATGAAAGATACAGAGAGAGAGAGAGAGAGAGAGAGAGAGAGAGAGACAGAGACACAGGCAGAGGGAGAAGCAGGCTCCGTGCAGGGAGTCCCACATGGGACTTGATCCCAGGACTCCAGGATCACACCCCGGGCTGCAGGCGGCGCTAAACCGCCGCCGCGCCACCAGGGCTGCCTGCTAAAGCTTTTTCTAAATGAAAGAATATTTACTATGCTTTTTCAAATTATGTTTAACCAGCTTTGTTTTGTTCTTCACCTACCCTGAAGATTTTTATAAACCCTATTACATGGTATGTGCCCCTCAAATCACCATTCTGCACTTTCTACACTTTTGCTAGCTTTCTAGTGACATTTCTCATTCAATGATAACACCAAGGACTGGGGAAATTTAGCTATCAAAAAATGTTGCATTTTGTTAACTATGCTGTGCTAATTAATACTGGAAAAGTGGATTGATACATCTTGTAGATTAGCATTTACTGAATGTCCTCTGTAACTAGACACCGTCTATATCAACTTGAATGAGGTAGACATAATTCTTCTCAACCTACAGATAGGGAAGCTAAAGCCTGGAAAGGTTGAATAAGCTGCTCATGGTTGCACAACTAGTTAGTAGAGGAGGCAGGAATCAAACCCTAGTCTCAGATTGCAAATTTCACTGATCTTCTGCTAAACTGCCATGCTTGAGTTGAGAACAGCATGTAGGTGAGTGACTCATTCTAGATGTAATCTCCTACAGGGGAGAAAGCTTCTCTGTGGTTTGCCTGAGAAGATATTTTTATGGGAATGTATAGGTAGAGTTAGAAAATGAAATCGATTCTACTCTCCAAATACATTGTGGGTTAAATAGGTTTTTGTGACCTGGCCTGAGAAATGGGGTTTGTAACATTGTATGACATAATGTTTTGGGATTTCTAAACAGGTGTCTTACATGTGAACATTTGAAACAAAAACTATAGTATTTGGAAAAGGGGAGGGGACTGTCCAGATACTAGTTAACAGTCTTCATAAAGTAGTCCTCAGGTGTGTGCTTGGGTAACTGTGTTCTGTTTTTGAATTGCTGCTTATTAAATCATTACCTCTTTATATTTGCATCTCTTTAGAAAAATCTATTTGACACTCCCTCAAAGTGTCAGAAAATAGGATCTGAGTCAACCTGAAAAAGTTACGGTTATCTTGCTACAGTATAAAAAAAGGAAACTTAAAGTTTACATGGTCATTGGTGGTTTTTTTTTTCCTGTTTAGGTTAAATAGCCTTAATTAATCATTTTTAAAATTGAGATATGATTTACATACCACAAAATTCACTCTTGTATACAATTCAGTGGGTTTTAGTATATTCACAAGGTTCTGCAACCATCACCACTATCTAATTCCAGAACATTTTCATCAGCCCAAAAATAAATCCCATACTCATTAGCAGTCATCCCTATTCCTTCCTTCCCCCAGCCCCTGGCAACCAGTAATCTACTTTCTCTGTAGATTACTTATTCTGGACATTTCATATTAATGGAATCATATAATATGTGGACTTTGTGTCTGACCTCATTCATTTAACAATGTTTTCAAAGTTCATCCATGTTATATCATGTATCAGTGCTTCATTTTTATGGCTAATATTTTACTGTATAGATACACCACATTTTGTTTATCCATTTATCAGTTCGTGGACATTGGGGTTGTTTCCACTTTTTGGCTATGGTAAATAATACTGCAATGAATATTTTGTATTAAGTTTTTATGTGAACATATGTTTTTTATTCTCTTGGGTATGTACCTATGAGTGGAATTTCTGTGTCATATGGTAAGTCTATGTTTAATATTTTTGAATTACCAACAAATTGTTTTCCAAATTCCTTGAACCATTTTACATTCCCACCAGCAGTGTATGAGGATTCTAGTTTCTCCTTATCCTCATCAACACTTGTTACTGTCTTTTTCATTATAGCCATCATAGTATGTGAGCAGTGGTATCTCATTGTGGTTTTGATTTGCATTTCCCTAATAACCAAGGGTGTTAAGGGTCTTTTCATGTGCCTGTTGTCTATTTGTATACATAATTAATTCTTGTGCTTATTTTTTACTGATTTGGAGACTTAAATGGAGTTTTTGCATTAATGCTGTTAATAGAAGATCCTTGTCTATGTTATATTGTATACAGACCTTCCTGGAGTTAAATAGGATTATGTTCCATCATAAGTTGGAAATGCATTTAATGCACCTAACATACTGAGTGTCACAGCTTAGCCTACCTTACCTTTAACATGCTCAGAGCACTTATATTAGCCTAGAGTTGGGCAAAATCCTCTAACACAAAGCCTATTTTATAACAAAGTGTTGACTAGCTCTTGTAATTTATTTAATACTGTACTGAAAGTGAAAAACAGAATGACTTTAAGTGTATTGGTTGTTTATCCTCATGATCACATGGCTGACTAAGAGTGCTATTCCTTACCACTGCCCAGCATCATGAGAGAGTATCATACCACCTATTGCTAGCCAGGGAAAATATAAAAATTCATTGTGGTTTCTACTAGATGACGTTAAATCACTTTTGCACCATTGTAAAGTCAAAAAATTATAAGTCAAACCATCATAAGTCAGGGACTACATAGTTCTTTAGAAAACTTAGTTTCAATCTGTGTTTTCAAAAGTTTTTTTTTATTTTTATATGTGATAAATTCAAAGTTTTTCCTAGAACTCTGGTTTTCCAACTGGATCAGTAGAGCCCTATGTTCTTTGGAGATATCTTATGTTACCTCATCACCTGGACCATCCCTTTTCCCAGCCAGAGTAGAGTTTCTAGAGGAACACAACAAAGAGTTAATGTTAATTATAGAAAATTATGGCAAGAAAGCAACTATTGAAGCAGTGATATTTTTCATTAGAGTCTTCAGTGTTGTTAAACTATTCTATAGTTTCTTATTTAAAGCAAGAGTACAGGAAATAATTGAAGATCAATTAAAACTGTATGTTTAGACTCTCCAAAGTTAAATATAAGTCAATAGATAAATGATTTTTTTTCCAAGAATCCATTTCTTAGGTTCAGTGAGATGTACAGGTGTTTCATTTAAAGAAGTAGGAAAATACAAAACAAAACCTTCTTGCCTCCTTTCCTTCAAGTTCCTCCTGGTTATTGGTATAATTCAAGAGGAATAACTATTACAATGGATGTTGGTAGCAGTAAGGAAGGTTACTTAAAGAGAAAAATGTCACAGACAAATTAAAAATAAGATTTCCTGGGGTACCTAGCTGGCTGGTGGTGGAACATGTGACTCTTGATCTCAAGGTCATGGGTTCAAGCCCCACATTGGGCATGGAGCCTACTTTAAAAAAAAGGATTTCTTTTGGATTATTAAAAAGAGCTCATAAAGGAGTTTTTTTTTAATTTATTTATTTTTTATTTGAGGGAAAGAGCACGTGAGAGATAGCATGAACAGGGGGTAGGGGCAGAGAGAGAGAGGAAGAAGCAGGCTCCCTGCTCAGCAGGGACTCGCCAGGACTCTGGGATCATGACCTGAGCTGACGGCAGACGCTCAACCAAGCCACCCAGGTGCCCCATAAATGAATTTTAAAGTGAACTTTTCCCCTTGGCTGTTTGAGTGTGTTGAGGATATTACTAGGTAATGATGAATGAAATATGATTATTTCCTTTGGAATATTATAGTTTAAAAGTACTGAGGTGGACAGGCAGTTAAATAACATGAAGCAAGCTAAATTAGCCAGGAATGTTACAAATAGATATAATTGGAACTTCAGAAGAAAATTATGATCTATAATGTTACAGCAGTTTTCCATAGTGCATTTTTAAGCATAATGTGGAAGATTAGAAAGTAAATATTATTACCCCGACACCTAATAAAGTTCCTTTTAAAACACACATACACACACAAAGCAAATAAATGTTATTTTCAACATGAAAATCACTTAGAGGAGATTTCTGGTTCTCCCAAGTTGAAGGAATCCCATTCCTCTTAGGTCCTCTTTTACAACTAAAACCCTTAAACATAACACCTCAAGTACAGGAACACTCTGAAAGGTGGAAACAAGAAGGCAGACTGCCTACAGACTTTGAGACTCAAAGAATGACACAAATAGTGAGTTCCTTGGGTTATTTTTATTGCCTCCCGTATATCTTGGACAGGTCCTGTAAAAGCCTCTGACCTGAATCACCAATAGGCACAGACAAAAGGGGCTCCAAGAAAAGCCTGTTCTCTTTAGCCAAGTGAATCGGGGAAAGGGTAGCCTAACAATAGTAAATCTTTTTGGCAGTCCCCGCCCTACTGCAGCCAAACACCCCCAGAAAAATCCCACCCTACTCCAAAGAAGCAAGTGGCAGTGCTTGAATTCCTCCACTCAGTGATGTTGGCTGGGCAGATCAAGGACCTAAACTCTCATTCCCTGCCTAGCAAAAGCAGACAGCACTTTGATTCCCCCTGCTGGGTGGTTTTGGCAGGTTGGTCAGGAATTTGATTTTCCCTCACTGTCCCCCCTCCATCCCACTACCTGCAGAAGGAAGTGATTCTCTCACTAAGGTACCATCAGTGGGGTCCAGGAGCCAGTTGAGCCTCCACCCCAATCTGGAAGCAATGAGATTTAACAAGGTGGTATTAGGCAGGGGTAGTCCCCACTCCTGCCCTGAGCCTACACCTTCATCTAAAATCAACAAGGTGGTTGGACGTGGACTAGTCAACTCTGCTTCCCTTCTTTCCTGATGTCATTGGGGCCCAGTGGGTAGCTGAGCCCCCTCCTCCATCTGGCATCTACAAGGCAGAACAAAATGGTGGATGGCAGGGCTGGTTGGCACTCTACTTCCCCCTCTTCCCTTCCCTGTTAGCTGGGCCCTTAAGGAAGTTGAACTTTCCATTCTACCTTACAGCAAAAAGCAGTGTGAGTCAGCCTCTGCTTTTTTTCTTTCTTTCTTTTGTTTTTTAAAGATTTTATTTATTTATTCATGAGAGACACGGAGAGAGGCAGAGACATAGGTAGAGAGAGAAGCAGGCTCCCTGTGGGGAGCCTGATACAGAGCTCAATCCCAGGACCCTGGGATCACAACCCAAGCCAAAGGCAGATACAAAACCACTGAGCCACCCAGGTGCCCCTCTGCTGTCTCCCTGTTGTCAGTGTGATCCATCAGGGAACTGAGCTTGTACCCCTACTCAGAGGCAATGCAATGGTGTGGTACCCCACTTTTACTGGTACCAAGAATGGAGCTGAACTTCCATCTCACTCCTGTTCAGAAAAGCAAGAGTCCTTGCTCCACTTTTACCAGGGTGGTGTCAGTGGGACCCAGCAGGAAGCTGAACATACACATTCACCCTGCCCTTATACTACATCTCAACTAGTAGACTGCCTGCTAAAAAATGATTAAATAGGATCAAGAGTTTTATCTCCAAGATGTCCATTATGCAATTAAAGATCACTGTACTAAAAACCAAGAAAATCACAACATGAATGAGAAAAAAGTCAACAGATGCTAACACCAAGATGCTTCAGATGTTGCAGTTATCTGACAAGGTTTTTAAAGCAGCCATCATAAAAATGCTTCCATGAGCAATCACAAACACATTTGAATCAAGTTAAAAAAATTATCTTAGAAAAACAAAAGATATAAAGCAGAATATGGAAACTTTAGAGCTGAAAGATACAGTACCTGAAATAAACAATACATGAGCTTAATAGAAAAGTGAAGATAACAGGAAAACGTAAATTTGAAGATAGAGCAACAGAGATTACCTAATTTGAACAACAGAGAAAAGTGAGCCGATTAAAAAAAAAAAAAAAAGTCCTAGGAGCCTGGGGAACATTAACAAGAGATTTAACATCCATGTCGTCATAGTCCCAGAAAGTGGAGAAAAAGAGTGGACCTGAAGAAATAATGGCCTATACTTGCCCAATTTGGCAAGAGACAAAATCTACAGATGCAGAAACTGACTGAACCCCAAACAAGATAAACCCAAAGTAATCCATGCCCAGACAAATCAGAATCAGGCCTTTGGAAATGAGAGCGTGTTTAATGGGTATGGAGTTTCAATTTTGCAAGATGAAAATGTTTTGGATATTGGTGGCACAACAGTGTAAATATATTTAACACACTGAACTGTACACTAAAAAGTAAGATGGTAAATTTTATGTTGTATTTTACCACAATTTTTTAAAAAATGCTTAAACTAAAAGTAAAGCAGAGAATCTTGAATACAGCTAAAGAGAAATGAGCTACTACATATAAGGGAACAATGATTCAAATGACAACAGATCCTACATTAGAAACCATGGAAGCCAGGATGAAATGCACCATTTTTCAAGTGCTGAAAGAAAAAGATCAGCCCAGAATTCTATTCCCAGCAAAAACATCATTCAGGAATGAAGGTACATTCAAAACAGTCTCAGATGAAGAAAGGCTAGGAGAATTTGTCTATAGCAGATCCTGAAAGAATGACCACAGGTAGTTCTTCAAGCAGAAAGGAAATTTTAAAAGAAGGATCTGGAATATCAAGAGTAAAGGAACAATATGAATTATACACAGTCTTTTCCAGAAAATAGAAGAGGAAATACTTCATAATTCATTTTATGAGGCCAATATTGTCCTGAAACCAGGACCTAAAGACAGTACAGAAAAGAAAGCTATAGACCAGTATCCCTCAAGAACGTGAACACAGAATCCCCAAAATGCTAGCAAAAGAAATCAAGCAACATATGAAAAGAACTATACACTGTGATGAAATGGATTTTATTCCAAGGATATAAGATTGGTTCAGTATTTAAAAAATCAGTCCGTATAGTCCACCATATTAAAAAGGAAGAAAAATCACATTATATTGATAGTGCAGAAAATGCATTAAACTGAATTAAACATTCATAGTAAAAACTCATCAAACTAAGAATTCTTTATCAGTTTGCTAAAGAATATTTACACACACACACACACACACACACACACACACAAAGAAAAAACCCACATCATACTTAATGGTGAAAGACTGAATGCTTTCCCCTTAATATCAGGAACAAGACAAGAATGTCCATTCTCACTACTGCTATTCAACATAGTCCTGGAAGTTCTGAACAGTGTAATAGGCAAGAAAAGGAAATAATAAAAGACATACAGATTGGAAAGGAAGAAATAAGACTTTTACAAGTGATTTTGTAAATCCCAAGCGATCTACATAAAACTAGAAATGAGTTCAGAAAAGTTATATGATACAAGAACAGAATAAAAGAATAAATTATATTTCTGTATATTGGCAATGAATGTATGAAAACTGAAATGAAAAACATAGTACCATTTGTAATTGCTCAAAAAAAATACTTAGGTGTAAAACTAACAAAACATGTATAGGATGTGTATGCTGAAACTAAAAGTGCCAATAAAAGAAATCAAAGGTCAAAATCTATGGAAAGGGTACTGTGTTCATAGATTGAAGACTCAACATATTAAAGATGTCAGTTCTCCCCAAATTCTTCTAAAGGTTTAACACGAGCTTATTCTGAAAGTTATATGGAAAGATAAAGGAACTAAAATATCTAATATAGAAATAAAGTGGAAGGATCCAATTTTAAGACTTACTATATAGCTTCAGTAATCAAAACTGTAGTATTTTGTGGTATAAACGCAGAGGGGTGCCTGGATGGCTCAGTCATTTTGAGTGTCTGACTCTTGATCTCAGCTCAGGTCTTGATCTCAGGGTTGTGAATTCAATATAGAACACAAATAGACCCATACAAGTACAGCCAGTTGATTTTTATCAAAGATGCAAAAGCAATTCAATGGAAGAAGGATAAATGGGCTTTTCAGCAGTGGTGCTTGGAACAACTACATATCCGTGGGTGAAGCAACACCTCAACCTCACACCTTATACAAAAACTAATTGAAAATGTATCATGGGGGAATTAACAGTATACTTACCTTGATGAGCAACGAGTAACGTGTAGAATTGTTGAATCACTATACTGTATGCCTGAAACTAATATAACACTGTATGTTAACTGTAGTAGATTTAAAATAAAAAATAGGAGAAAACGTCTGCTAAAAAGATGCACACACAAAAAAACTCAAACAGGAAAATATCATGGATTTAAATGTAAAATATAAAACTTTTAGAATTTAAACCTCAAAGAAACTCTTCAGGATATTGGGCTAAATGAAGAATTCTTAGACCAAACACCAAAAACACTATCCATAAAAGAAAAAAATTAGACTTTATCAAAATTCAAAACATTTGCTCTATGAAAACAACCCTGTTAAGGCAATGGAAAGACAAGTAGGTTACAGAATGGGTAAAAATATTTGCAAACCTGTATCTGAGACAGGGCTTGTATTTAGACTATATAAAGAACTCTAAACAGTAACTTAAGGCAAACAATCCATTTAGAAATCTGACAAAAGAGATGAATAGGTATTTCACCAAAGAGGATATATAGATAGCAAATAAGCATATGAAAAGATATCAGCATGGTTAGCTATCAGGGAAATTAAAATCATCATGAGGTATGAGTCCTTGACTTTTGGAAGAGCCAAAATAAAAAATAGTGGGAATACTGAATGTTGGTGAGGATGTGGACATTGTAGATTTCATGCGTTGCTAGTGGGGGTATAAAATGATACAGCCTTTCTGGAAAATAGCTCGGCTCTTTCTTTTAAAACTAAGCATAAACTTACCGTATGACCCAACAGTCATACTCTAAGGCATTGATCCCAGAGAAATGTAAGGCATTGATCCCAGAGAAATGAAAAGTAATGTTCACACTGATGTCTGTACACAAATTTTTATAGCAGCTCTATTTTGTAATGTCCAAAATTTAGAAACCAAATGTCATTCAGTAGGTGAATGGTTAAATAAGTTGTGGTACATCCACACTGGAATGCTACTCAGCAACTTAAAAGGAATGTATTATTGATACATGTAACAATCTGGATGAATCTCAAGAGAATTCATACTCAGTGGGTAAAGTTACATATTGTGTGATTCCATTAACAAAACATTCTTGAAATGACAAAATTATAGAATGGTGACAAGACCAGGGTTAGAAAGAGAGCAGGAGGGAGGTGGGTGTGGTTATAAAGGGGGAGCACATAAGATCCTGGTGGTGATGAACTAAGTGTTTAGTATCTTTATAAGTGGTGTAAACACAGGAATCTATAATGTGATAAATTGGATAGAACACACACATGAGAACCTGTAAAACCATTGAAATCTGAATAAGGTCTGGGCTTTGTACTAGTATAAATTTCCTTGTTTTGACAGGAAGTTATGTAAGATGTGACCACTGGATTAAAGGTATATGGGACCTCTCTTTTACTTTTGCAACCTCCTATGAATCTATAATCATTTTTTACTTAAAAGTTAAAAAAAAGTCCGCACTAGATAAAATTCAATGTCTGTTCTCAATTAAAAACAGTAAAATGGGATTAAAATGGTGTCTTTAATGTGAGACTTTAAAAACAGTCTCAGACCAATAGCCAGTGTCATGCTTGATGGGGACATACTAAGTCAATCTCATTAAAACTGCCTGCTGTTTTCACCTCTATTTTATACTCTAGAAGAGTTTGCTAATACAATTAGTCAAGAAAATCAGAGTATTCAAAAGAATAGTAAAAAATTACTATTCATAGATGTTATAGTCATCTACTTAATCTAAGGAAGTCACTAAAAAGGTTCTTTAAAACTGATAGTCTAATAAGGTGGTATTATGCAAAAATATATTCAGAAATCAATAAATAGCTTTTCTAGGTAGAAATGGTAATGGAAAAAATCTCATTCAAAGTAGTAAATATTAAATTTTTGGAAATTAACGTAATAAGCAAAGGGCAGGAAGTAAATTTAAAAATTAGTTGCATTAAAGAATAATTTGAATAAATTGGAAGAAAAGCTATTGTTCTTTAAATTACTTTAAGAGTTAAGGCTTGTTTTTTTCCTTATTGTTTATTTTTTAAGAATTGAGGATAACATTCTGTCTTGAATGTTCCCAGATGTTTAGTTTTTTAAAAGTTTCTTAGGCTTCTTTTAGTTATTTTATAGTTTATCTGAACAATTAATACTAACAATTTTTAGTAAAATGAACTTATTGATGGTGATAATAGCATAGCATTATCTTAATATACTTAATATATGTGCAGCTAGAATTAATCATGGAGCTATAATTAGAAACTTTGACTGTTTTTTCAGAAGTAAACCCTGATGCCAGGTTGTGTTTATATATACTTATGGTAATTTTTAAATACGCATACACATTTTTAATGAGTAATTTGGATTATTATTTCCTAAGTAAATTCAACTCCAAGCTTGTCTAAAACACTTTGTATTAAGATACAGTTAATAAAACACAAATAGGAATTTTGCTTGGATGTTAAGCTCTAATTTATTGTGTATTTGAGCAAATCCCATTCTGTTTCATTTTACTACGTACAAGTTATTGCGGTCTTCTTTTTGTTCATAAGAATGTTGATAAGACTGTATCTAACTTTAAGTGATTGTTAACCATTACATTATTGGTGACATATATTGGGTTCAGGTCAGCAAACATTCAAGCACCACTTGTTTTTATCAATGAGGAAACAGATTCAGGTCATTTTGCCACAGTCACATAACAAAAACTTGGGCTTTTAAAGCCCTTCATCATGGTTTTTCTGTTTTAGATAGGAGGGCTCCATTAAGCCTCTGGAAACCAGAAGAAATCATTAGACTTATTCCTGAGACTCTTAAATTAGCTAACCCAAGTAATGCATTAAAGAGTTACCTAGTACTAAAATTTTTAGCCTTCAAAATGGAAGTGGTCCCATTAAGATAAGAGACTCCTCAGAATCCCCTCACATATTTGTATTTGTCATTTCCTCTGGCAAGGCGAGCAGGAGGAAAGAGAAGCTAACATTGAACACTCAAAGACACTGGGCTTTACCACAACCTCCAGCATAACTAGTATCCAAATCTTATAGATTAGAAAACTGAGGCTCATGTTAAGTAACTTGCCCAAAATCACACCTATAATAAAGGGCAAAGTCAGGTTTTGAAGCTTAATATGTTGGATTCCAAAGCCGAAGATGTTTTCTCTACATTGTGATTTCCCAGACTTGTCTAATCACAGGAATCATCTAAAGTGCCTGTTTAAAAAATGAAATGAAATGCCATGGGGATCGCTGGGTGGCTCAGCGGTTTGGCGCCTGCCTTCGGCTCAGGGCATGATCCTGGAGTACCGGGATGAAGTCCCACATCGGGCTTCTTGCATGGAGCCTGGTTCTCCCTCTGCCTGTGTCTCTGCCTGTGTCTCTCATGAATAAATAAATAAAATCTTAAAAAAAAAGAGAAAGAAATGCCATGGGGCCATGGGGCTTCTGAATTTCTGATTCAGTTTGGGATAAGACCTGGTAATGTATCATTACCAGGAATCTTAGGTGATTCTGATCATCACACAGGTTTGGAAAATACTACCAACTCCATTAGAGTACTGAGTTGGGACTTGAAGGCATTAGGAAGGCAGGAATAGGTTTGGGAATAGATAGAGGAGCTTAAAAAAACATGTTGACACTTAATGAGTTACCAACACTAGTGAAATAAGAATAGTAAAATTTGGGGCACCTGGCTGGGTCTTGATCTCGGATTTGTAAGTTTGAGCCTCATGTTGGATGTAGAAATTACTTGAAAATAAAATCTTAAAAGAATAGTAAAATTGGATTGTGAAAATTATAAAATTGCTTTAGGTTCCTTACTCTGCACAGAAAAACAATGTCTTTTTTTCTTTTTCTTAGTACTTCTCTTTCAGGTGACAACAGTTACACAATCATTCTTTGACATTATCCTTGTTTATATTTGGGTACAAAGGCACTGCTGAAGGATGGCTAAAAGTGTATTTTGGATGCAGACAGGAAAGAAGGAATTAGACTCAGAAATAACATAAAGGTGCACCTGGGTGGCTCAGTCAGTTAAATGTCGACTCTTGATTTCTACTCAGGTCATGATCTCAGGGTTGTGAGATGGAGCCCCGAATCATTGGGCTCTGCTCTGGGGCGTGGAGCCTGCTTAAGATTCTCTCCCTCTCTGCCCTTCCCCTGCTCACAGGTGCACACATACAAACTCTCCTTTAAAAAAAGGAAAAAAAGAACATAAAAACAGCTTTAAATACAGAATCAATAATTTCCTCAGGTGTGAAAACTCTAGAAAATCTTAAATAACTTTAATCCTTTAAGTTTAAGGCTTAAAGTCACAAGATTATAACATTCTCAAGCTGCAAGAGCTCTTAGATAACCACATATTTTATGCATAAAGAAACCACAACTCAAGAGAGGCTTAAGGACTTGCCCACAGACCTGTGGCAAATTTTCAAATCCATGCTGGCCAAGGTTCCATCTAACTCTTTTGGATTGCAGATAAGTATCAGAAAATAGTGACTTTTCCACAGTCACACTGCTTTTTAGAAATAAGTTTACTGGCAAATCATATTTGCCAGTAATACCTTATATTCACTACTTTGTTTATCTAATTTTATAGTTTCTTCCTTCTTTACATGCCCTCTTGAGAGCGTGAATATATTCAAAGTGATTGTTTTTTAGGAGATTATGCTATTTGAAGTATCATGTCTGAATAACAATATGTTAGAAAAATGAACCATTACCTTCTTAGAATAGTGTATTTAATAAATGGACACTTTCAGAACATGTTGTGTTATGGAGGAACTCTAGTTTTCTCTACCTTTGATTACAAAATTTTATTTTATAGAGAAAAATGAGCAAAGGTAGATGTCTATACGTGAATTCTAACAGCATTTCTGTTTTAGGAGTATGAGCTTTGGATTCAGACTTGGGTTCAGTTATCTGCAAACCTAAGAGTTCTGTGATCTTGAACAAGTTATTAACAATTTTTTCTTCTCTGCTGTACAAAATAACCCATCTCATGGTTTATTAATGATTAATTGGAATGAATTGAGAGAAAAAAATGTAACAAGGCTAACATCGTATTTTGAACAAAATAAGCATTGCATAAGCGATGGCTGTGGTTATTTCCTTGAGCCAGTAGTTATTTACAAGAATGTTAATTTCTGAATGAGTGCCTTGGGTTTATTTCTTCACTTTCTTTATCATAATCAGAAAATATGATCTGTACAATTCCTACTTTGAAGAATTTTGTATTTACTTTATGGTCTAGACATACTCTTTATAATTTTTCATAGATACTTGAAATGAACCTATATTCTTTTTACATTCTAAAATTCAGTATCTACTCTATCTAATGTAAATTACTTCAAATGCTTTGTCCTTATTTTGTTCATTATGCTAGCTGATACTAGAATGCTAAAGCTTCCCCTCCTGTTTTGTGTTTGTTCATTTAATGTTATAGTCTCCAAAATATCTTTTGTGTTTTGTGGTTTGTCTGTGATTAAATGTTCAATACTATTTTGCATTTATTACTTTTAATGACTTGTTTGAAAAAATAACATGCTAATTATAGATCTGAAAATAGTAAAACATTTTTACTCTAAGAAATATCATTATTGAGTAGGGGTTTTAGATTCAGATTTGGGTTTGAATTTAGGCCCTGCTTATTAGCCTTAGGCTGATGTTAGACTTTTTTTTATTTGAGCACCTACTAAATAATTATTGAGCACCTACTTGTGCCAGGCATTTTGCTAGGGGCTAAGGATATAGTACTTAAAAAGATTGACCTACCCAACGTAGTTTAATTTCCCATTTGTAAATTAGTGATAATGCCTTGAAGAGTTGTTAGAAGCATCAGAGGTGATCCGATAGTACTTATCACTTGCCTGGTGTGTGCTAATTGCTCAGTAAATGATAGCAATTATTATCACTATATGTATTAAGAACTAATTACATTTTTAGTTCAAATCAGATGACCTTTCTAATTGGTTATAGGTTTTTGCCTCACATTTTATTTTTGGCCTCAATATTACAAACTCTTTATGTTCTTCTAGTCTTACTTGTTTTGTTTGTCTCTTTAAAGCAGTAAATAATTGTGTGGGCTTTTTAACCTTTTAAAAAATATAACCAGTGACTCTTAAAATTTTTATTATTAAGTATTTCAAACACACCAGATAAGAGAGAATTGTATAATGAGCCACCATATTCCTTTAACCCCGGAGAGATTGTCAATTTATGGCCAGTCTTGTTTATCTGTACTTTACTCATGCCCACACACACATTCTCTCTTCCCCTCCCTGGCTCCAGTGGATTATTTTGAAGCTAATCCTAGATACATCAATTCAGATGTAAATATTTCATTTATATTTCTTAAAAGGTAAAGACTTTTAAAAACACATAACCATTGTAACATGATCACTCATAAAAATGTCAATAATTCTGTAATAGCATTAAGTTCCAGTAAGATACTTTCTTTTAATTAGATACTTTAAACTTTACATTTCTTACATTATTTCTTTTGAAATGATTTCTGTCATCTTAAGTTTTTTTTCTTGTGGTTCTTTTCCTTCTGACATATGGATTATTTTTGTTTGAGGAGGTTATGAAATATTGAAAAAAGAATTATAGAGTTGGAAAGACTTGGATTTGAGTCTTGCTCTTGCCATTCACTAATTAACTTTGCTGAGCCTTGGTTTCCTCATCTGTAAAATAGGGGTGATTATACCTACCTCATGTTCTTAGGGTTGAATGTGATGCTTTCATAAAGTAGTTATTACAGTCTTTGCCAGTTATTATCTTCTAGTGATTTGGACTGCAATAAATAAATTGTTGGTTATCATATGGTTTCTCAAAACATTCCAAAATTTATATTTATTAGCTAACTACTAAAACTAGTGGTTTTCAGTAATCCTTTTAGGAAAAGAGAGAATTGAGAATCTTTTTCTCCCTTCTTCCACTACCTCTTTTATTTGAATCTACATTAATTTAGCCTGAGATTACAAATCTTACCTTTAACTAAGTTTTATATTGTTTATATACTTATATCAATTATTTACTCTTCCTTATAGACCCTTTCTCCATTAGTGGGGTTATTTTATTCATTTGTTTCTAAATATTAAGTTGGTGTCAGTATACTTCACTAGTTCTTCCCTACCTCAGTAGTCTTAAGTTCCTTTTTTTTTTTTTTTTTTTTTTTTTTTTTTTTTTTTAGTCTTAAGTTCTTATTTTGATTCTCTTTTAATGGTCTAGGACGTATCTTTGAACAATTTATGAAAAAAGATACTACCAGGATGGTGAAATTTTATAAGACTTTGCTGATCTAAGAATAATTTCCTGTGACCTTTGTACATGAAAAACTAGGACAAGGTATACAATTCTTAGATCATAACTTTTCCCTTTCAACTTTCTGTAAGTCATTACTTCATTGTCTTCTGGCATTTTATTGTTGCAGAGGAAAAATCTGAGGTCATTCTGATTTCAGTTCCTTTGAAAATAACCTATTTTTTTCTGCTTGTATGCTTGTAGGATTATATCTTTATCCTTGAAATTTAAAAACATTTGCCAGGACATGTCTTGGTGTTGATGATCTCTGTTGAACCTTCTCAGTCTCCAGTCTCAGGTATTTTTTTTTTCAGAACTGGAAAGTTTTCTTATACTTTTGATTGATTAAAATGCTCTGTTTTTTTCTTTAGGAACATCTGTTATCCATAGATTATTTCTATGTCTGTCCTCCATAGTTTTTTAATCTTTTCTTTCTTTTTTTTTCATTTATTCAAGTTTGTCCTCTGTGGCATGGATTCTGTTTCCTGCAGTGTCGATTCTAATATTTGCTATTCACAATGCAGATTTAATTTTGCTACTGTGTTTTCATTTCTTTATTCTTACCTCAACATACTCCTGTTTCATAAGCAGAATTCCCCTAAGGGGTACACTCCAAAAAACATAAGGTGGATTCAGGCCTAAAATGGATCTATTTTCTGAGGCCACAAACCACAGGACCAAACTGAAAACAAAAAGCTTCTGAAAGGGTCCTCTAAAACTTAAAAATGTAGATATAACCAGAGGTCATTTCTACCCTAGTCTAGAAAATACAGCAGTCTTGAGTATTAGCAGACCTTTAGTTGCTCAAGGAATAGCAAAGCAACCCATAAGGGCACCTTAACTAGAAATAATGGATTTTTCTGATTATATTAATTGCACTTTTTCTCATTATAAAAATAATAGATAATAAATGCATATAATTTTGAAAATACAGTACAAGAAGAAATTCCTATGACCCAGGTAACTACTGATAACATTTTATGTTTTGCCAGTTACATACACACATGTTGGGGGGGGGGGCATAAAATTGGGGTCATGCTATATAGTTTTGTATCCTTTATGATTTAATATATTACAAGCGTATTTTTGCATCATTAATTTTTTGAGGCCCTTATTTTAACCATTGCATAGTATTCCTACATATGAATAGATGTGTTATGATTTATTTAACCAGTCCCCTGTTGGTCATTTAGATTGTTTTCTATTTTTCAGTATAATGAGTATGATGAATATCACTGTACATAAGTCTTTATGCACATCTCTGATATTTCCTTAGGATAAATGAGGAGCTGATTCTTAATCCTGTCATATTGGTAAGGATTATATACATTCCTTATTAAGAATATAAAATGCTTGTTTCTTATTGTTTCATTGTGATTGCATAGAAGATTCTTTGGATTCTGAACAATTTGATGGTATCTGAACTGAAATTCAAGAGAGGTTTCTCATGCCTCATCCTCAACACCTTCATGGACTCCTATTGTATATGCTTTGGGCAGGAGAACAACTGCGGATGTCAGGGAGTTTGGAAGGCAAATATACTTGTGGGAACTTGAGGGTGGTTAAAAAAATATATACAGTCCTTGCTCATTCCTACAACCCGGTCTTCAAATTAGTACACCAGGGTTCTGGACCCTTTCTTTTCCTCCTCCCTTCCTATTATTTCAGGCTCTTATTCTCTGTGAGGAATTCTTTTCTCCCGATGTTCATATGTATATTTCGTTTCTACATAGGAGGATGTCAGATGATATTTCCTAGTAATCTCAAGGTACCATCGTCAGTCACAGATGATTTTTTTAGTTCTAGTATACTTGTATATGATGATCTCCTGTTGGACTCAAAGCATTTTTTAATGTATTTTATATTTTCTTTAAAGGCATCCAACAGTAACCTGAAACTGTGCATTGTTGTAACATACTATTACAACAAAACAATCTGTTTAATAAAGTTACTTAAAACAAAATTTTTATTTAGTAAAATATTCTTATTTTTAACATTTCAGAATTTTCCTTAAAATACTTGGGAATACTCTAGAAGTCCTGAAACCTTGGTTAAGAATTACTGGTTTGGATTGTTCATCCTTTTTAAACCAGAAAGATGATCTTAAGTGATAATTTCATACCACAACCTTAGAAGTTATTTTGAAAACAATTCTTGCTGAAATGCAAGCTAACAGTCTCCTTTGTCTGATTTGTTCTGATGAGACCCATATTGTATGTTATTTTAATTTTTGACTTTTACACATTTCAGACTAACAGAGTAAAGCATGATTAGTATTTCCTAACCTTTTCCAGTATTTCACATAATATTTGCATATGTACAATCTGCCAAGCTCTGCAGTTTTTTGGCCAGAAGGCATAATGGTGGGATGAGAGAGGATAAATACATTTGCCTCACTTTTAAACTATTCTTTTTTGTCTGTACTCATTCTTTGGCCACATTGTTTAAAAATATACTACACGTATGAATGATCTCTTTCACCCTGCGTGGTGGGAAATTGGCTGTATTAAGTGGTGAAATAAGTATCTCAGCACTCCCCTGTACTACTTCATTGCATTATATCTTTAGAAGTTAACTGTAGAAATGTATATATTACACAATTCAGGCAAAAGAGAGGGGACAGGAAGTAGCATTTACTGAGTATCTACTGTCCCTTGGTGGATCCATTTGAGTACAACATCCCTGTGAGGTAGATATTATGTGCATCTTATAGATGAAGAAACTAAGACTCAAAATGTTGAGCAACTCACCCAAGGTCAGGTAACTATAGCAGTAAGTGACAGAGCTGGGGTTTAAACCTGGTACTAGTGAGATGCAGACGACATTTTTTCTGCTTCTTAAAATTAAATAAGTTTTCTTATTCAATAGGTACTATTCCTTGAACTTTTGGAACTATAGAAATTGTGATATCGAGTCAGACTGATGGCCCATGTATCGTAATTCCTAGTGAAGCCAAGGGTCATTTTTCATAAAGGAAACTTATTAGTTGCATGAATAATTATGCTCATTTCTAATAGATAATACTTGAATCCTTGTTTTTATGAAATGATCAAAAGGTTTGTTGAAGTAAAAATGCTTTTTAAAGTAGATTTTTGTAAAGCTTCAATATGTAGAATAACATTGGCTTTTATATTTTCCTTAAATTGTTCAAAATTTTCAATCTTTGCTAAACTTAGAAAGGAAGTAGATATTTTGGCAAAAAGTAGAGCATAAACTACCTTTAGATCATGTTTCACTTCATTTTTTTTTAGATTGCCTTGTTTGTATATTACTGTTAACTGGCTGGGTGAGGAGTTTAGAAAAATATATTGTAAAATTTATGGATTACATGAAGATGAATATAAGGAAGAGGTTTATTAGCAGATTCAAAATCCATTTTATAGAAGCTGTAGCAATCCTATAGAGGATCAGAACTAGAAAAAGATGAATCAAAAACTTAAAATAAGGCTTTATTCGTGAGACTAAGTATATCAACAGGTATACAGGGCTTAGTTGCACTATAGAGAAGGCAAGTATTTAATCAACAGAAAACTTAGTATGACTCAGCAATGTGTTTTGGGCATTTCAAGAATAATGCATACGTGAACTGTATTAATATACAAGGGAGGTGATAGGCTCTTTACTCTGCATATGTCGTATCAAGGTTGGAATGTTAATTGAAAGCAGTTCTGTATACTACTCTTTAAGATGAATTTGGTGCATGCTTAGAAAAGAAGATGGTCTCATCTATCTGAAAGGAATGTTTGAAGGAACTTGGCTTGTCTAGTAAAGAACAGACTCAGGATGGTTTACGGTCATAAGTGTAGATTTACTTCCTGCGATTTTGCAGAGTACAGGCAAGTTAATCATCATATATTAGCAATTCTATTAAAGGGTATTTGTAGCTGAAGAAAATTACTATATAATGAAGAATTTTATCTAGGTTGCCTGGAGAGATAGTACATTCTTGTCCTGATAGTGTTCAAATCTAGGTGAGAATGGGAAAGAAAGAATTGAAGCATATGATGTTTATTTGGAACAAAAGCCTTTCAAGATCCTTTACTTACTATCTCACTTTTGAGTCTAACACTAACCCTTTGAGTAGACAGGCAAATATCCCCATTTTGAACAAATAAGATAATAGGCTGAGACAGTCTGAATTGCCCAGAATAATAAAGCTCCCAGGACACTATTCCATGTTTAGTGCTATTTCTACTATACCAGTTAGCCTTAAAAGTAAGTTATAAGTAAGGGATTCTTACTTTGTATACACTGAAAATTGCAAGGAGCAGATGGTTCTCAAATTTTATTCCCATGGAAAATGTAATTGTAGCTCAGTCAGATCAAGGGTTCTAAAAGTCAAGTAATGGGGAGCTATTCAGCAGATCTGTGTTATAGAAAGAGAACTCTGCATACAATTAATGAGAAAATCTAGTTTGCACTACTAAATAAACGATGGTACCATTCCCTAAAATAGCAAATGTAGGAGAAGTAGCAAATTGGTGAGCCATAAAGGGGGTGACTGAATTTTGGATATAGTTAAAATGGCTACCATTGAGTGTTTATTAAGTGCCAGGCACTGTGCTTAGAGTTTTATATCATTTATCTTAGTCTTTACAATGACTTTCTGAAGATGAGACATTTTAATCTCTACTTTTCATATGAAGAAACTACAACTTAGTTTAAGTAACTTGTCTAAGGCTTCATAATTAGTGTAAGAGCAGAAATTTGAGTCTAGGTGTCTGGCTCCCAAACCAGTGTTCTTAAGAGCTAGTTTAAGGTTTGTCTGTGATGTTTGGATAAAAATGATCAGTATTCAGTTGAATAAATGATTGTGGCTTTTGGGAGAAAGATGTCTCCTGGAGTTGAGTACTTACCATAGAAGTGGACAATACTATAGCCTCTGAAAGTGTCTTAGGATGATAAAGGTTGTTTATACCGGCCTCCCTTTTTCTACGTTTTAGCACCATTTCTGTGCTTTATAAAATTGTATAGGCATTCCCTAACCTAGGAACATACTCTATGAATGTTTGAAAATGAAGCGTACTCTTTTTATGAGTCAGTAGACCCATGAGATCCTCTAGGATAGATCTCTAGGTTGGGGACCATGTATTATTATCCATTCATCCACAGCTTCACACCTAGAACATAGCATGAATGAAATGAAATGGGAGGATTAATGGATGGATAAATAGGGATTTGGAGGGTAGAGAGCGTTCAAATTCAGAGCATCTGCCTCATGTGGGATGTAGGGTAATGGGTGGGCTGCCTTCTATTTCCCAGTTGATAATGCTCCAAAGATGGCTAGCTTAAATCCTTCTACATTTGTTGAATTGACAAGTGGTCAAGGGCATTTACTCCTTTTTCCATTGAAGTAACTAGAGAAGCCCCTGTGTTCCTGACTTCTGGTTTTGTTTTGTTTTGTTATTAATTACACAAATAATACATATTCATTGTAGACACATTAGAAAATTCAAGTATGCAAAAACAAACATTTTAAATTGTCTAAAATTCTTCCACCCCAAAATAGCCACTGTTAACATTTTGGTGTATATCCTTCCAGAGTTTTTCCCATACAAATATATACATTGAAACATGTATATATTTATTTAAAATGGGATCATTACAATCCATATTTTTTTGTAAACTGCTTTTTCACTTATTACATGTGACTGTCTTTCCATGTCAATAAATTTACATCTTTATTATCATTTTAATGACTGTATAGTATTCCATTATATGGATGTACCATCATATATTTAACTAGTTCTCTATTGTTAAGAATTTAGGTTTCCAATTTGGAGTTCTTTTTGGAAAAAGTTATGGTGAGCATTCTTGTATGTACATCTTTGCACACTTGTTTTAATACAGACTTAGATTACCTTCCTGGAAGGTTGTACTGATTTATACTTTCTCCAGCAATATACTCTAAGTGCTCTTTTCCTCATACTCGTATTAGTGCTGGGTGTTATTTTTTCTGTAAACATTACCAGTTTGAAAGGCAAAGGTATCTTTTGGTTAAATGCGTTTATTTGATTAGTACTAAGGCTGAACTCTTTTTTCCCTTATTGCTCATTTCTGTTGAGGTTCATCATTTTTTCTTACAGGTTTGTAAAACAAAGTTATTTATGTATTCAGGATGCCAACCCTTTGTCATATGTTGCTTTTTTGTAATCAATTTGTCTTTAATCTTTTTTGTGTCTGGCAGATGACATTTTAAACTTTTATCAATTCAAATGTCATTTTTTCCTTTATGATTTCTACCCTCCTTACCCCATAAGTATTATTTACTTGTATTTTCTTCTAATACCTGTATAATTTTATTTTTGACATTTAAATGTTTAATGCATCTGGAATCAATTTTAATATGGAGATCTAGCTTACTTTTCCCCTGAAATAATCAGTTGACCTGATTAATTAATCAATGGAGTTGGAATATAGAATGGTTTTGCCAAAGAAAGTATTGTAAATGATGTTTGGTGAGGTTTAAATGACACCATTTGTAATGCATTTAACTTAAAATAATCTCAAGGGCTCACCTGGAAAGGTAATCATCATTTATTATATTATTTCCATGAAAAATGTTTTTATAGTTAACTTTTAAAGCACAACCTGTTGCATTTTGGCAACTACATACTTATATGGTGATTTGGTACTTCATTAGAACCCTGTAGGGGTGATAATATTCCTATATGATTTTGTTTTGTCTGCCTTCATTTAACTTTAACTGATGTGAGTTCCGTGTTGGTAACTTTCAACTTGTGCTTTTCACAGAATGGACAGCAAATTATGGATGAACCTATGGGAGAGGAGGAGATTAATCCACAAACTGTAAGTAAAATATTATATAATAAGGGATATAGATAAATCAAATGCCATAAAATTGAAGGATTCTTATTTTTAAACTGAGCAAAGTAATGATCTTATAGTATTAGAAACTTGATGATGCTTTCACATTAATTTTACCAAAATACAGTCTTGAATATGCCAGTGCCATTTTTAAAAACTGATTGGTAAGACTGATTTATTTAAGAGAATGACAAAACAAATTGCTTTATATTGTTGGAAGTTTTTCATTAGTACCTTAAAACTTATTTTTTTTAAAAAATCAAACCATAGATTTATTAAAGACAAAAATATAAGGATAATACTTTATAGAAGCATTTAACATAGAAGATGAACATTCACCATTTCCTCATCTTGTTTTTTTATTCACTTCAAGACTCCAGCACCTAGGCCAGTGACTGGCACATAATAGACACTCATTAAGAATGAATTTAAAAATGTTCCTACCTTTAAGATATCCATTGTTTGCAGCACAGTTAGTATCTTCTTTTTATTCCATACACAAGACAGTTATTACTGATATTTATAATATATATATTCTCAAACTTGTTCTTTTCACTTAATAAGTCTTGAACATCTTTATATGACAGTACATGTAGATCTGCTTTTTTAAATTGTTGCATGATATTCTATTTTTTTGAGATTTTATTTATTTAGTCCAGAGAGAGAGAGAGAGAGAGCAGAGGGAGAGGGATAAGCAAACTCTACTCTGAGCACAGAGCCTGACATGGGGCTCAATCTCATGACCCTGAGGTCATGACTTGAGGCGAAACCAAGAATTGGACACTTAACCGACTGAGCCACCCAAGCACCCCTGATGCATGATACTCTATTTTATGCATGTCCTATACTTAATGGAATTTTCCCCTATTTATTTTTGTGAACTTGTGTTTCAGTAGGATATAGTCTTAGAGAAGGATGCTAGAACAAAAGGTATGAATATTTAAATCTCAATAGGCATAGGAGCTCCTGGCTGGTTTAGTCGGAAGGCATACAACTCTTAGTCTTGAGATCATGAGTTCAAGCTCCACACTGGGTGTAGAGATTACTTAAATAAATAAATTTTTTAAAAAATTAAAAAATCTCAATAGACATTGCCAAATTGCTGTCCAAACCAAAAAAGTTACAAAAATATCACTACATGAGAGTACCTGTTCAACCATACCGTATTCAACACTAGATATTATTAGAAATTATTTTTCATTTGAGCTACTCTAAATAAATAATACTTTTTCATTTCAGTTTACGTCTCATTTGATTATTAATAAAGTTGAGTAACCATGTATTACTGGCCTTTGTGTTTTTGGTTGCTTATCTCCTTATGGTCTATGTGATCATATATATTCAGGGTATTAACTCCACATCGCTAATGTATCTTACAAATATATTCTCCTTATTTTTTTAACATTTGTTATGTTGTCTTTCACTGTAGGTATACAGAAGTTTTCATTTTTTTTAAGTTTTCATTTTTAAATGGTCAGATCTGGCTTCTAGGTTTTGTGTTTTGGTTATAAAATATCCTCTTATATTTTCATCAACCACCTCTATAGTTTTGTGATTTACATTTAGGTCTGTGGTCTACTTGGAATTGTAATACCCATTATGACATAGAAATCTGACTTTTCTTTCCAAATAGCCTGTTGTCCTAATCTCTACTAACTGAACAAATAAAACCTATTCAACTTATTTGAAATCTCTTTTATCATATATAGAATTGATATATATATTCCTTCTTTCAGTTTCCTAGGGGGCTGCCCTAACAAAGTACCATAAGCTGGGTGGCTTAAAATAACAGAAATTTATTCTCTCACAGTCAGGAAGACACCAAAATCTATGTGTCAACAGAACCATGCACTTTGAAGACTCTGGGAGATGATCTTTCCTTGCTTCTTCCAGCTTATAGTGGCTGCCAGCAGTCCTTGGTGTTCCTTTACCACGTTATTCCAGTCTTTACCTCCATTGTCAACATGGCATTTTCTCTATATATCTCCATGTCCACAAATTTCCTTCTTCACGTAAGGATACCAGTCATTGGATTAGGGCCCACCTTACTCCAGTATGACCTCATCTTAACATTATTGAATCTACAAAGACCCTGTGTTCAAAAAACACATCCACAGGTACTGGAATTAGAAATTGAACATACCCCTTTGGAAGACACAATTCAATCCAAGCATCCCTGAAAGTCTTCACCTCACATATATTTTCAATTACTATACTTTTATTATATATTTTCTATGTGTGGCAAGGCAAACCCTCCCACCATTTTACTTTTCAAAATTGTGGTCTTACACATTATCCAAATGAACTTTACAATCAACTTATCAAGTACTCCTAAAAAAGTTACAGGATTTTTATAAAAATTCCATTAAATTTGCTAATTAACATGAAGAAAATTATTTTAATAATATTGAGTCTTCACATCTCAAAAATATTTATTCTGATATTCTTTTATATCCTTTATCAAAAGTTTACGGTTTCTTTTTTTTTTAAGATTTTATCTATTTATTCATGAGAGACAGAGCGGGGAGCGGGGGGTTGCAGAGACACAGGCAGAGGGAGAAGCAGGCTCCCTGTGGGGAGCCCGACATGGGACTCGATCCCGGGCCTCCAGGATCACATCCCGGGCTGAAGGCGGCGCTAAACTGCTGAGCCACCCGGGCTGCCCAAGTTTACGGTTTCTTACATATAGTTTTATACATTAATTTATTAAGATAATTCACAGATATTTTATAGTTTTTGTTATATTGCAGTGGGATTTCTTTTCTGCTGTTTTCCATCTGGTTATTGCTAGTATATAAAACGTTAAATGTTGGGGCCCCTGGGTGGCTCAGTCAGTTAAGCCTCTGCTTTCGACTCAGGTCATAATCCCCGGGTCCTTGGATCAAGCCCCACATTGGGCTCCCTGTTCAGCGAGGAGTCTGCTTCTCCCTCTCCCTCTGTCCCTCCCCCTGTTCATGTGCTCTTTCTCTCTCTCTCTCTCAAATAAAATCTTGTTAAAAATGTTAAATGTTTCTATATTCTTTTTAACATCTTGGGAAAGTTTTCGGAAATCAAATTGTCAGGAACATTTTGTCAGTTATGGAAGAGTGAGATCATCATACTCTTCTTAAAATCCTTTAGTAGTTTTGTGCTTCCTTCAAATGAAATCCAAACACTACAATGTGACCTATCAGGCTCTGTATAATAAGATCTTTGTATACTTCTCTGGATCATCCTCAGTCATGCTCCTCTACCCTCTCCTGAAAGTGCAGTCACTCCAGTGTATCAGGCTTTCTTTTGCTCCTGGGCCTTCATAGGTGATAGTTCCTCTCTCAGAATTCTTTTCCCTTAGCACCCCTTCCACTTAACTCCCAATCATCCCTCTGGTCTAAGTTTGATATCACTTCAACTGAGGCATCTTCCTGACACAACTACCAGTTTTATTTCAGCCCTCAATTTTTCCTTTGTGCTGCCATAGCAGCCTCTGAGTACCCTAAATTGGAATATCACATTAGATTCCATTACTTATTTATTCCCGACTAAACTGTGAGCTGCATGAGGCATTGACCATGTAGGACTTATTCGTTGTTTTCTATCAAATACCCAGTACCCAGTAGGTGTTCAATAAGTGCTTGTTAATTAAATGAATGCGTAAATTAACTGTTGGCTAGCACAAGGGCCCACACATGGGACCTGTGCCTGAGGTTACCTTCACATTTAGTGTAGATTTCTGTTCTGCACATCTCAGGCCATTTGAGGCATTCTATTTCATTCATCTAGAGTATGTATTTACTAGCATTTAAGCAAATATGAAAACAAACAGTGAGTGTTAATATTTATTTTTTTTGTCACCAGTTACCTGTTTTTCTTTACATAGCAATTTCTTTGGAAGGAAAACCTTCAAATTTTTTATTCTCTCTGTAGTCCAAAAACATTTTCCATTGTGCCATTATATGGCTCATACTTTCCTTCAGAGTACTCATGGCATTAGTCACATTACATCTGGAAGAAAATTGTATTTTATAACCAGGTTGAAAAGGTGCTAGACTGGGTTGTGATATCGAGCTCCACGCTGGGAGCTCTCCCACTCACTCTCCCCCTTCCCCCCCCACCCCCGTGCTTACTCATGCGCTTGCGTTTACATGCTCTCTCTGGGGGGCGGGTGGAAGAGGTGCAGTGTGAGTGAAGTTGTTGAGCAGATCATTCCAGATTATAAGAATTAGGATTGAGTATAAAATAAAAGCCTAATATTTACTATTTCATTAATGGTATTAAATCGAAGAGATTGTCAAATATATATTAGCCTTATACTTTTAAATTATATTTGCCCTTAATGTATAACAGTTTTCATTTTGTCAATTACTGATAATTTAAATAGCAAAAGTTGAGATTAGTTATTAGTTATTATTTGACGCATAACAAATTACCCCAGACTTGGTAGCTTAAAACAACATGCATTTCTTATCTCACGTTTTCTGTGAGTTATTAATCTGGGCACAGCTTAACTAGGTCCTTTGGTTCAGGGTCTTTCACAGACTGCAGTGAAGGAGTTGGCCAGGGCTAGGTTTTCATCTGAACCTCAACTGAAAAGGTTTCTTCCAAGCTCACAAGTTTGTTAGCCCAGATTCTTGGCCCATAGAAAGTGTGAGATGGTAATTGTATATATGGAGCTTGTCAACTGGTAAGCTTTCTTATAGGTTGATTGGCCCCTTTTTTTAAAAAAAAAAAAGATTTATTTATTCATGAGAGACCCAGAGAGAGAGAGGCAGAGACATAGGCAGAGGGAGAAGCAGGCTCCATGCAGGGAGCCCGATACGGGACTCAATCCTGGGACTCCAGATCACGCCCTGGGCCAAAGGCAGACACTCAACCGCTGAGCCACCCAGGCATCCCCCTGATTGGCCCCTTTTTAATGGGAGTATGATGAATAGCCAGTTTTGACCACAACAAGATGGTAGGATGGATGGAGAATAACCTGGGTCCATTATTGACCTAATGATCTTGTGATACCTCTTCATCCTAATTTACTCTGTTACCTATGGACTGTTCCATGAGAGGAAAATAGGCACTTATCTTGTTTGAGCCACTGTATTTTAGGGTCTTTTTATTACAGCAGCCAAGTCTGAACTCTGACTATAGCGAAATCATTCATTAACCAAGTACTTCATGAATTTCTATTAGGTGCCAAAAACCCTGCTCTGTTGTTGGAGACACAAAAGCATAGGAGGGAAACTTGCAGTCTTTAAATGGTAAAATAAAGTTGTTTTTGTGTTCTCTTCTGGTAAATAATCACCCGAAACATCAAGGAGAATAAGAAACAGAAATGTGGTCTTTGAAATTAGAAGACTTCTGTAATTTGAACCACAACCATAAATATGAAAAGTAAATAAAATAGTTATAACAAGAGGAAGTTAAAGACCTTTTAGAGGGGTATAGCAGAAGGAAACATGCCTTATTTATTGTCCTCATAGCCCCAGAAGAGCTCAAGAATGAGGTCACCAGGTACCATGGAAAGTGGAGGAATAGCACAGGGCTGAAAACAGATTGGTTGAATGTCAGTATAAACAACTTCCACTCTCTCCTCTGTCCTACACCCGGAAGAGACCGAAAGTATTTTATAGAGAAAAATGAATCAGAATGGCTCCAGACTTGGGAAACCCCAGGTATAGTAGGAAATGGGGTGAAGCACTGGGCTAGAAACAGATCAAGTGAAAGCCTACTACTAAATGTTTTTTTGGTCCCCTTCCCTTACCCATTACACCAACCAGGACCATATCTTTCAGGCAGGAAAGTCAAGCCTTCTTTCCTGAAGAAATTGAATGGTCCCTGAATAAAAGACCTTCAGAACAGAGATTTAGGAGATCTTAAATGTAAAGGCTGGCTATTTGGCCAATTAACCTACAAAAAGGGATAAATTGACAAGCTCCAGAACACCTGGTTCACCTCTTAGTGTCTCACTCTTAAGTATGACTGAAAAGCCAAATGTTGCTGGACATTTTGAGAAAGGCTTCCAAATGAAAGAATAAGCTCAGGCAGCCCGGGTGGCTCAGCGGTTTGGCACCTGCCTTCAGCCCAGGGCGTGATCCTGGGGACCCGGGATCAAATCCCACATTGGGCTCCCTGCATGGAGCCTGCTTCTCCCTCTGCTTGTGTCTCTGCCTCTCTTTCTCTTTATGTCTCTCATGAATAAATAAATAAAATCTTTTTTATTTATTTTTTATTGGTGTTCAATGTGTCAACATACAGAATAACACCCAGTGCTCATCCCGTCAAGTGCCCACCTTAGTGCCCGCCACCCAGTCACCCCCACCCCCCACCCACCTCCCCTTCCACCACCCCTAGTTTGTTGCCCAGAGTTAGGAGTCTTTCATGTTCTGTCTCCCTTTCTGATATTTCCCACACATTTTTTCTCCTTTCCCCTTTATTCCCTTTCACTATTTTTTATATTCCCCAAATGAATGAGACCATAGAATGTTTGTCCTTCTCCGATTGACCTATTTCACTCAGCATAATACCCTCTAGTTCCATCCACCTCGAACCAAATGGTGGGTATTTGTCATTTCTAATGGCTGAGTAATATTCCATTGTATACATAAACCAGGAGCCTCGGTGTCCATAGAAAGATGAATGGATAAAGAAGATGTTGTTTATGTATAAATAAATAAAATCTTAAAAAAAGAATAAGCTCTTGAAGGAACAATGCAGTAAAAAGGAAAACAGAAGTTAAATCTGAGTGTTAAAAGACAAAGTTGATATGCTAAATAAGAGTAGGATGCTATTGTTTCAATTAGAAAAAGAAATTCTTAGAATTAAAAATGGAATAGGAATGTTTTACATTTTAGTAGATTTAGAAACTAATGTTAGGGAATCTCCCAAAAAATAGAGTAATAGAAAGAGATAGAAAATTAGAAAATAGAGAAAAAGAGGAGCATTCTAACATCTACTTAATAGAAATTCCAGAGAAAACAGGGAAATGGAAGAAATTAGGAAAGAAATATCATATTTGAATATCTCATTTAAATATCTGTGAAATTGAAATGTTTGTTAAAGTCAGTGGTGTGACACATTTTAATTGGCAGCATTTTTCTCCTATAATGGTACAGTGATAATTGTGCTCTTAGATAGATGGAGTACTAAATTACCCAACCCCCCACCAAATTTTCCCTAACATGAGGCCTGTGAGTAGCTAGATTAAAATAACCTAATGAAAGCCTGCTAATAAACAAACAGAAAACACCTACTCTCAAGAGGAATCATTATTGTGAATTATCAAACACCAGTGAGAGAAAACCCTAGAAGTGTTATTGGACTGACACCCCACACACACACCAAATTTACATGTTGGAGCCTAATCCCCAATGTAATGGAGTTTGGAGGTGGGGCCTTTGGGGGGTAGTTAGGTCATGAGAGCAGATGCCTCATAAATGGGATTGGTGCCCTTATAAAAGAGACCCCAGAGAGCTCCCTTGCCCCTTCTGCTATGTGAAGACACAGCAAGAAGATGGCTGTCTATAAACCAGGAAACAGATTCTCACCAGACGCTGAATCTGCTGGCAATTTGGATTTGGATGAATTAACTTCTCTTGTTTATCATAAGTGACTTAGTGTATGGTATTCTGTTCTAACAGCCCAAACAGGCTAAGACCAGCTTTTAGAGATTTTTGAAATAAAGGACTGTGTGTAAAAATAATATCAAACATTTCAACATTGAAAGTTAGAAGACAGGGAACAATGCCTTTGAAGTGCTTAGTGAAAATGATTTTCAACCAAGATATTTTCAGACATATACCTATTTTTAGGAAGTTGCTGGAAAGTGGGCTCCACCGACACTAGATGGTTGTTAACTAAGAAAAAGACATGAGATTCAGGCAACAAAGGATCCAACATTTATAAGCACAATGAAGAAAGCTCCTTCCCGTTATGATGAATAAAGGGTGCTTCAGAAGACTAGTTCAATCAGTAGGCTTAGAGAGTACTCAGTCCAGATTGAAGCAGACAGATGATTCCAGGAAGGCTGTCTCCAGGGGAAAAAAAATAGAAGTGATGAATTATCCAATAGGTTTGTGTACTGAAAATTCACTTAAGAGACAGAGTGAGAAGAGTTTGAGATAGGCATAAAGGAAGCAAATTTTAAAACAAACCAAACTTAAGAAGAAAACAGCTGTACACAAGAAATATAACTAGAGTATATTCCTTACCTTGGTAGTGAACAATGTTTGTACAGTCATAATAATTATAAAAACGGATTATTGATTTAACCAAAATTTGTGATATGAGTGTTAAGTCATCTATAATAGGATGTCTGATGATAATATCTGAAATTGATGAGTCAAGAGAAAGTAGTATAAGATTATTCTTGTTCTTTTTTTAAGTTTTTATTTAAATTCCAGTTAGGTAACATGCAGTGTAATATTAGTTTCAAGTATACTATAGCGATTCAGCGCTTCATACATCATCTGGTGCTTATCAAGACAAGTGTGCTCCTTAATTTCCGTCATTCCCCCACCCACCCACCTCCTCTCTGGTAACCATTAGTTCCCTATAATTAAGAACAGTGGTTGGCCTCTCTTTTTCTCCTTTGCTCATTTTTGTTTCTTAAATTCCACATATGAGTGAAATCATATGGTATTTGTCTTTCTCTGATTTATTTCACTTAGTATAATACTTTCTAGCTCCATCCATGTCGTTGCAAATGGCAAGACTTCATTCTTTTTGATGGCTGAGTAATATTCCATTGTATATATGTACCACTTCTTTATCCATTTGTCAGTTGATGGACACTTGGGCTATTTCCATAATTTGGCTGTTGTAGATAATGCCACTATAAACAGCAGGGTGCACGAATCCCTTTGAATTAGTGTTTTTTTATTCTTTGGTTAAATACCTAGTATGCGATTGCTGGATTGCAGGGTAGTTCTATTTTTTAACCTTTTGAGGAACCTCCATACTGTTTTCCAGAGTGGCTGCACCAGTTTGCATTCCCACCAAGAGTGCAAGAGAGTTCTTGTTTCTGCACATTCTCGCCAACACCTATTGTTTCTTGTGTTGTTGATTAGAGATAAATATCAGAGAGAGCAATGAAAAGAGCTGAAAGGGTACCAGGAGCTCTAGGTACTGCTGCTTTTTGGTCATACAAGCCTTGCAGCACTATTTGTACATTTAACCATTGATAAAAATTTAAGGTAACTAGAATTTAAAATAAAACTAGTTATAGCTGGTATAATCAGGTAAAAATTCACAGAAGACATAAAGTTTTGGTATAGGTTTTTAAAAGTGAATGTCAGTATTTCGGTGAAGGCATTCTCATGGGCAAGTGATGTAAAAAAAAGCCAAAGGGGGAAAAATGTGAGAGGTACCTAAATTAGTTTGACTAAAATGATAATCATAAAGGAAAACCAAATTTCTTTTAAACATAAGATATCTACACTCAGCTCTTGAGTTATGGAGCTGCCCCTGTGTTGTCTCTTGAACATGTACTCTGGTTTCTGTTTGTGAAGAACCATTTCATTCTGGCTGGATTGTTTCCCTCCTTCACACCGCATCTTTTCTCTCTTCCCTTTGTTCTTTGCCCTACAATCTGCCTTCTTATATCCTAGATCCACTTCTCTTCCATCTTCTGCGATTTTATTTTATTTTATTTATTTATTTATTTTTTAGATATTCAGTCATTTTTTTAAAATTTTTTTTAATTTTTATTTATTTATGATAGTTACAGAGAGAGAGAGAGGCAGAGACACAGGCAGAGGGAGAAGCAGGCCCCATGCACCGGGAGCCCGATGTGGGACTCGATCCCGGGTCTCCAGGACCAAAGGCAGGCGCCAAACCGCTGCGCCACCCAGGGATCCCCTTCTGCAATTTTAATACTCTTTTCCTTCATTTGGCTTTTTAAAGGTTCAATACTTTCTTGTCTTTACTCACCTGAAGTAAAAACCTTTATTTTCTCCATGTATCTCATAAAATATAAGGACATTTATCCAATTAAGTTGATTCATACCGGAATATAACAGATACTTATCACCTTCCTCAGTCTTCTTCCCTCAGGGATGTTTGCATATTAATCAATATTTTTTATAATTTATTGAATTTCTCACCAATTAGTTTGTTCTAGCTGGTGTCATTTGTTCTCTCTCTCCTGATGAAGAGACTTGATTATTTTTTGTCTTTATTCTGGTAGAGTTAGGGAGAGACTACCTTCATAGCAGAAAATAAAGTGCCATATAGCACTTCAAGCCAAGATATCTTTCTGGACTCCAGAATTTCCCATCTTTTCTCGGCTGACTAGAGGACTGGCTAGCATAATCCATGCTGAAGAAATAGGGAGTCTTGACTGTTTAGGTCTCTGTAGTCATCCAAGAGCCATCATTAAAGCAATTTCTTGCTTAGTTGGGAAATAATTCTCTTAGTGGTTCTTGGAGTACTGGGCAAAGGTTCTTCTGAGGCTTCCAAATTAAAGGAGATAAATAAGTTCCTAGCACAAAGTAAGAACCCAATAAGTATTCATTTTCCTGGCTTCTTCCTTCTAGAGTCTTTTTTTTTAGATTTTATTTATTTATCCATGAGAGACACTGAAACTAAGGCAGAGACATAAGCAGAGGGAGAAACAGGCTCCCCACATGGGGAGCCCGATGTGGGACTCAATCCTAGGACCCTGGGATCATAACCTGAACCAAAGACAGATGTTCAACCACTGAGCCACCCATGTGCCCCTTCCTTCCAGAGTCTGATCCTGCTCTTTCAGACTACTCACCAGGGATAAAGTATGCCTCCTAGGAACTATGGTGGTATCCAGTAATTTTGTGGCTGACAATAGATGTGGCCTTAGACAAAATTGTGAAATGAGCTAATCTTCTCTTAATTTGGTCTTTGACCCTTCTATTTCTCTTATTATTTACTTCTGGTGACCATGCATACATCAATTACTTATGACATCAACTTTATAAATATTATATGACTACAGTCCTAAACACTGTATTTATCAACTCAGTCTTTGTAGCTCTTGTGTCATAGTCACATGCATGATTAGCAAGAATGAGAGAAAGCTTGTTAAAAGTAATAGTGATAAAAATGGCTTAAAAAGATAAAGTGAAGATAATTCATGCCAGGTTAAGGAACAGCACCTCTATGCAGGACACAGGCAGTAGTACACTGGCAGTGCCCCCCTTCTTTACAAATCCCTTGAAGTCATGATAGGCCTTTTAGGAGTAATTTCTTCAAATTTGCACACATCCCGTTACTCTAGCAATTGTTCATATAAGTAACCCTAAGGCCGCAGTAATGTGTATGATGGCCTTCACAGTATCCGGGGAATTTCACCAGTTCCTAGTTGTCTGCTGATTTCCTCCACTTCCTTGAAGGTTCCCTCAGCCTGCCTTAAACCTTCCATTTGAACATCCAAAGTGATACTCATAGCCATGAGTCCAGCACATTCTTGCACACCTCTTGCAGTCATCGTGGGCCAAACACAAAATAAACTATAGAAAGAGAAGCCCTAGCTTAGACAATAGACAGTGAAGAACCCACTCAACACAGGAAAGTACAATAGAGTGCTCATTGGCAGGGAACATTTGTAGAGTGGTACATTGACAACACTTACTGACTAATTGTGTAGAGTATTGTCTGTTCTAACTCTCATGGGCTGAGAGTATATTTTAGCACTCAGAGCATGGGAAAAATATACTCTAGTACATATAAGTATATACCACTTAGGAAAATATTTCTTAGATAAATAGCATTATAATTGGCACTGCATGGTGGCATTAAATGGAGTATGTGTATAATTGGCAAATTTTCCAAGCATGTAAAGTTTCCCTTTGCTACATTTTTGGCTCTCTTTCAGCGCTATTTTTTCACTTCCTAGTGTCCCTTTTGTCCACCCCTAAAGAGCTTTTAAACAAATACAACCTTCCCCCTTTTTTTCATGGCTTGCCTACCTCATATGTTGCCTCTGATCCAAAATTGCTTCTCCTCTCCTGCAGTCTACACATTTGAGTGATTTAATCATAATTGGAAAGAAAGCAAACTGATTCGATTCAGTTCTGTTCAAGTATGAGTGGTTTGAGTCTATCTAAACTACTGTCATGATTTTGAAAGTTTATTAATAAATGAGAATTCAAATAAAGGAACTAAGGATTTGGTGAAAGAAGCTAGAAAAAGAATTACAAAGTAAACTTCTAGGGAGCCAGAAGAAGGAATTAAATACAAATTCCAAAATAAGTGAATGACAAAATAGGAGGTGTGTGTGTGGGGGGGAAGCAAATACACAACATTCAGAAAGCAAAACATGCTATGATCACAGATAGGAAAAAGTTTAAAACATCTTGACAACAGAAATATTTATAGATGAAATGATACAATGTCTGGGATTTATTTCAACATAATTATGGGGGGAAATGAGTGTATGAAGCAAGATTGGCTGTGAGTTGGTAATTGTTAAAGGTAAGTACTAGGTACATGAGGATTTGTTATAGGAGTCTACTTGAGATATGCTTGACATGTTCCTTAAGTTTAATTTTAAAAACAAAGAATACTAAATGTAACTGTATACTAATATAAAAGTCTTGCTGAGGGATGCCTGGGTGGCTCAGTAGTTGAGCATCTGCCTTCAGCTCAGGATGTGATCCCAGGGTGCTGGGAATGAGGCCCGCATCAGGCTCCTCACAGCAAGCCTGCTTCTCCCTCTTCCTACATCTCTGCCTCTCTTTCGGTGTCTCTCATGAAAAAAATAAATAAAATCTTCAAAAAAAGTCTTGCTGAAATGTGGTTTTCTAGAAAAATCTAAATGTTATCATTTAGAAAGGGATAGAAAAACAGAATATGTCAATAGCAGGAGAGAAATTTAAAATGCTAAACTCTCCACCTCCCAATTATGGTGCCAGGCCCCTATGATTTCATGGAGAAATCTTTGAAACTTTCAAGAAATAGATCATTCCTGTAGTCTTTAAATTGTCCTAAAGCATAGGAAAAAATTTACATTGCCTTCTAGTTTGTTTTATAAAGCTAGCAAAGCCCTGAAAATGAAAGCTAACATACAGAATGAAACTCTGCCAATTTGGCTTATGAATATAGATGTAAAACTCCTTTTAAAAATTTACAAATCGGGCAGCCCGGGTGGCTCAGCAGTTTGGCGCCGCCTTCAGCCCAGGCCCTGATTCTTGGGACCCGGGATCGAGTCCCATATCAGGCTCCCTGTGTGGAGCCTGCTTCTCCCTCTGCCTGTGTCTCTGCCTCTCTCTCACTCTGTGTCTCTCATGAATAAATAAATAAATAAAATCTTTAAAAAGAAAATTTACAAATCAAATACATATATTAAAACAGTGGATTTTTCCCAGAAATACAAACATGTCAGGACATCTGTTGATCTACATTATCAAATTGTTGGGTCAAAGGAGATAAACTAAGTGACTATTAATGGATAATAAGACGTGTTATAAAACTGACTATTCATTCCTCTAGTCTGACCTTAATATGATAAAATAATGTCTACAACCAAATACTGACTTCATATCTGAATGATATAGTGAGTATATTCCCAAGTCATGATCAAGTGGTGTTTATTAGTGCTTGCTTTATGGTTCAGAGACTGAGAAATTTGGATTTTGTTCTGTGGCAGGAACAATTTGAGAATTTGAAGAATTTGAGGTGGAGGTATGACCCAGTCTGATTTCTGTTTTAAGATTATTCTGGCTGTATACTAGGCATCACCCATTCCTTTTCCCACTGCAGTAGCAGAGTTGACAGAGCCCATATGGCCTGTAAAGCCAAAAACACTTACTGTCTGGCCCTTTACAGAAAAAAGTGATAATGTGTATAGTAATTAATATTCAAGTGTGTATATGTGTGTATACAGAAAAAGACTGGAAAGCAAAGCACCAAGAATAGTGATTTTTTAAAAATTTTTCTCCTTGTTTATTATTCAAGTTTTCTGTAATAGACATGTATACTTTTAATAATAAAGTTTACTTTTTTAAAAATTTTATTTATTCATGAGAGAAACAGAGAGAGAGAGGCAGAGACACAGGCAGAGGGAGAAGTAGGCTCCATGCAGGGAGCCCGACGTGGGACTTGATCCCAGGTCTCCAGGATCACGCCCTGGGCTGAATGCAGTGCCAAACCGCTGAGCCACCCGGGCTGCCCCTAAAGTTTACTTTTTAAACAATAAGATAAACATTAAAACCAGTAAGAGACAAGAATAAAGAAAAGTTAGTGGAAATTTTAATAAGATAAATTTAAAGAAAGTCAAAAGAAGCAGGAAAAATATAAACAATAATACCTAGTTTCATGCACACAGCCACACAAATATTATCTGTTTCAGATTTTGGCATGTGATACTTCTTACTAAGGCAGCCATTATTTGAATTCCTACTATATGCTCTTTACTATGGGGATGCAAAGATAAGTATGGTGTCTGTTCTGAAGATAAATCTGGTAGGGGCAGAGGCATGTGCTTTAACTGTATCAGTGCCATAAGCAATGTACCAGAGGGCCTTAAGCACATTCATTTTTGGTTAGGAGATAGTTTGCACCCATATAAAGCTGTTGCTCAGTGATGAGTTGTAATATGATTATAAGGGATTCCAATCATATGAACTAGTCTTTTAACTTTATTTATGGTGCCTTTTCATGTAGAGAAGTTTTTGAATTTTATAATAAAATCTATGCTGTTATTTTCCTTTATGGCTTCTGCATTTCCCAGACAAGTAGCCAAATGTCCTAACATCTCCATCAGATGTAAAGTGTCACATTTATTCTTTTATTCCTTTTTTTCGCTCTGTTTATCTTTTACACAGTTGGTATCACAGTGCTTTCATTAAGGTATCATTTCAACTCAGGGAGACTTATTTTGGATTTTGGTATCTGAAATATCGCACCATTTTCTTAGTGCTAATATTAAAAAGACAGCACACAACAAAATGTGACTGTTAACCTGAGCATCAGTAGTCATTAAAGCCAATTTAGACTAACCCCTTAAATTCAAAGGTTATTTGGTGGCTTCTTAAGTATTACTTCAATAAAGTTGATAAGTGCTGTATATAGAGACACTCCTATTTTGTTTTGCATGTCTTAATCAGTTGCACAGTAACCATGCTGTTTGCTGCTTCTTGACATTCTTAAAAGGCATCTCATGTTCAGACTGCAGTTTTATATTAGGTGGTTGTCCTAACCATGCTGCCCTTTTGAGCATTTGTAAGGAGCTAAACATATATAGAACATTATAGAACATAGCCGCAAAAATTTGATATGGCAGGAAGGGCCCTGGCCTTTCAAATGGCACCTATAGCACCTAATCGACACTCTGTTTGCTCAGTAAAGTAGTATTAAAGTGAGCTTCCATTATAGATAGCTCCATCATCAAATATGTGCCTACTTTGATCATGGTTCCTTTATCCAGAAAACTAGCTGATCATTTTTGGTGTTTTCTGAAGATTCTTCAGGTTTTATGTTTTTGTTTTGTTTTGTTTTGTTTTAATCAATTAATTAACATATGGTGTATTTTTAGTTTCATAGGTAGAGTTTAGTGATTCATCAGTTGTATATAACACCTAGTGCTCATTACATCAAACTCGCTCCTTAATGCCCATCACCCAGTTATCCCATACCCCACCTACTTCCCCTCTAGCAACCCTGTTTGTTCCTATGGTTTGTCTCCCTCTAAGATTTCATCTTATTTTTCCCTCCCTTCCCCTGTGTTCATCTATTCTGTTTCTTAAATTCCACATATGAGTGAAATCATATGATAATTGTCTTCAGGTTTTGAAAATTCAGTCATTTTATTAAATTCATATAGGTTATGTATATTAATGATTGATGTTTTTGTTGGTTCCACATAGGTTAAAGGCACATCAAGTAGAGCATTTTCCCACAGCTCTCAGTGTTTCTATCCTTGGGTTTTGTTTAAATGCCACTATCTCAATGATCATATTCTGATTATTGGCATATTTTTAAAAATATTTTTCCATAATAAAAATACCTTAGAAGAAATTCTAGAGGCTGTTAGAGAATAAAATAGAGTAAGAAATTGTCTGGTAACTTAACCCCTCCTTTTACAGTTTGGCTTATTCAGTAAGTGTTTCTTTTGCTCACTGATAACCCAGGGGTTGGTCTTTTATTTTTTATAAAGATTTTATTTATTTATTTGAGCGAGAGAGAGCATGAGCAGGGTGAGGGGCAGAAGGCAGAGGGAGAAACAGACTCCCTGCTGAGCAGGGAGCCCAGTGCTGGGCTGGATCTGGGGACTCGAAGATCATGACCTGAGCCAAAAGCAGACATTTAACCTACTGATCCACCCAGGCACCTCAGGTCTTTCTTTCTTCTTCTTCTTCTTCTTTTTTTTCTTTTTTTGTAGTATATTTTTTTATTAGAGTTCGATTTGCCAACATATAGTATAACACCCAATGCTCATCCCATCAAGTGCCCCCCTCAGTGCCCTTCTCTTAATTTAAATTTTATCAACTAGGATTTTTAGCTATGGACCTTGAAGTCTTTAACCTGGCCAATAATTGAAGTCTATAACCAGTGTGAATTTAAATATAATTTACTTTAACTTAAGACAGGAAGAATTTGTCCTTATATCACAATCAAAGTTTCTTGCATGTGATCATTTTCTTCCTGTAGTTATGAAACAATGCCTCATTGACAGGGAACACCCATGACTTGTCTATATATAACCTTAAAATAGTCTTGAGACTGTCCTTCGGAGTGTGTGTGTCAACGTTACAAAGGGTAAAATTTCACATATGCATCAATGACTTATTATTTTAATAGTGCTGATTAGTTTCATTTGCTTTTAAAGAGTTATATAGTTAAATACTGGCATTTCTCAGGATCTGAAATAAAATAATATTCATTTCGCTGGTTGTGAAAATTGTCTAGAATGCTGGAAACCAGGAGTTAACATTTTAACAGGATTTTGCTATCAGCAAATCTGTTTTGGTTTCCTGTTCTGGCCTCCCTACCTATCAGCTACATAGTGCCCTCGCCATTACGTTTCTCCTTTCTTTTACCACAGGAAAATTGTCAGGCCTCTTTTTCTAGCATTTCAGGACCCGCCTGACAGGAAATTTTCTAATTGCCGGAACAGCTGGTAGGAGAAAACTTTGCAGGGGCTTGGCCTTCCCTTTCCAACCTAAGTTTTACAGTCAGAAATTCTTTTATCACCATCATGGTTTCGTAGCCATGTTTAAATTTTTGTCTTTTCGTGTTCGCTCTATACAGGTAAGCTTTGTTTAACTTCTGTAAAGACTAAAATGTTTTAGTAGGAGCTCAGTGTAATTATACTAATTAAACAATTATTTCATTTTATATATTTGTTTAAGAAGCTTTCCAAAATTCAAAACCAGTTTTTTTTTTTCAAAACCAGTTTTTAAAGAACTTTTAAAGGATAGTATTTCTGTTTGCTAAAAGAAAGCCACTTAAGTGTATTATTCGTTTCAACTGTATATTTTGTAAACTTATTTTTACATTGGCTTTTTTTACTGGTAGTTTTTATTTTGTCCATGTTTGTAATTTTGTATAATAAAATAGACGACAGTAACTCAATATTAAACCAGTCATGAACAAAATTGTGAATTTACTAGTATTTAGGAGATTATTATGTAAGCAATATTTTGATGGGTTGGAAAATGTATTATTTTAGAGAGTGAAGAGCTTAAAGTCAGAGTTTTGTTGAAATTGACTCCTTTCAAATTTTGAAGTTTTTAATCAACTGTATTTAAGTAACTTTAAGTAATTTTATCTAATCTAGAGTAGGCACAGCTTTCAAAGCATTATTTTGTTAAAATGTGTTAGTGAATGATAATTTGCATTTTATTTCATCTAAAATTCTGCCAAATAAACTTGATATTTTGCCATGAGAATTGCGCTATCCTGCTGCTCTTTAAAGAGAATTTAATTTTTTGATTGGGATTCTCGATTAGGAGAAAACTGCTCTGTGTAGCAATGATTAGGAATGTTAGTCTGGAGAAAAGCAATGCTGGTTTCTCAAACATAGAAAGAAGAAGCTGGCTTGGAATACTCTTAGAGAATTTGGTTAAATGAAAAATGTTGAGCATATTTATCATCCATTAACAAATAAGTAAGTTGGATTTGGTCCAATTGTATTCTGGAATACCTTAAAATGTGATTTTTTTTCCAGCATGGCTTGAATAACCAGCCTAAATTTTTATGTATCTAGATCATCTAAAAATTAACATCTTTTTAAAATTAAAAACTACGTATTCTAGAACCTTAGGTATCTGTATAGAGATTAATACTTTAATTTTGAATTACATTCAAGAGGCAGATAAAGTATACGTTTTTCATTTGTAAGGTCTTTATGGTAGGCAAAAAAAATAGTTACATATCTATGGTTAGAAAAGAAAAGATTTATTTATTAGTTTTTACCCAAAAAAAATTTAAATAATTTACTTCAAGTTCCAACTGTATTTTCTGACATTCAAAACAATTTAGAAAATACAAATGCCTTAAGAACACACTTCCTGACCCAAGGGAGAGCAGGAAAAAGGAAATTATGTATACAAGTCAGGGCATAATGCCAAAAGTTGAATCATCCTTTAAAATCAATTAATATCACCCAGTCTGTTTACTTAAAGGTAGTGTGTTACAATATTAGGTTTTCTGTAACTCAAATAGACAGCATCGCTTTCTGTTCCTTTTCTTTAATCCCTTTACATTTTCAGAACAAAATTACATCTTTTTCTCTCGACTTAAAAAGGAAACATTAGGTTAATTTTTTCCCATTAAGGGGTGAACTTTAAGGACCATTTAAGAAGAAACCTACAGACCTCTTGGTGGTCCTGGAAAACAAATGAGGGGACTTTCTGTGTCACTGGAGGAACACCGAAAGGTCCACCTGTCCATGAATTTCTTCTGCCATTTTTCTGTGATGTCTAAAATGATACTCTTTACAGAATTCCTAAAATTATATTTGTTAACTGACCTTGTTTTTTCTATGATAGGTCACATCTAAACAAGTATATATCCAATAATAAATCCTTGAAACCCTAGGTAAATTCCTAGAGAGCAGATACTCTATCTTAGTATCAATAACACCTCACACACTATGTGGCTCATAATCTGAATTGCCTTCTAACAGAAAGGAATGGCCCTAAGAGAATATATCATAGATTAGAAACATTTCCATTAGGACCAGGCAATTAGGAAGAAGCAAAAGCACCAGAGCCTCCTGAATTTTAGTCTCCTCTTTACCTGTTCTTCTCTTCCTCTCTGATCCAAACACTGGTTTCCATGTGTGCTCCCACACTGACCTTTCCACTGGCTTGTCTCTGCTTGAGATACTCTTCCCCAAGATGGTTGACTCCATCACATCCTTCTGGTCTTTACTCAAATAGCACCTCTTCAGTAAAACCTGCAGTGATGGTTTTATTTAAAATTGCACACTTTCAAAAAAAATTGCAAGCTTTCCTTTTTATCCCTGCACTTCTGATCCCTTTTACCCAACTTAGTATCTTTTTTTCATGGTAAAAAAGAATATGTATCTTGTTCTAACCTGAATATACCTATTCTTATCGCTTGGTTTCTCCCCAAAATGCCAGAGATTTTGGTCTATTTCATTTATTACATATCTCAGGCACCTAGAAGAGTGCTTGCTTGGCATGTATAAGGTACTCAATAAATAAATGTTTAAATGGATGAATGAATGACTTCCCAAACATAGCTTGAGGGTATTGTACACCTAGGCTGGGGATGGCAAATATCCAAAAATAATGGGAGTGTAGACCAATGATACAGGGGTGTGATGGAGACAGTTGCCAGCCTCACAGTTTTACCTACAACTGGAACTTTACTTATCAAATAAACATAGACTTTGTAAAAATAAAAATACAGAATCTACTATAATTTTTAGAAATATACAATGTAAGTTTTTTCGTGATGATGAATGGGCACATATCAATGTATCATTTAATATATGCTTGGACGCCTGGGTGATTCAGTAGTTGAATGTCTGTCTGCCTTTGGCTTGGGGTGTGATCCTTGGTCTGGGTATTGAGTCTGGCATCGGGCTCCCCATGGGGAGACGGCTTCTCCCTCTGCCTATGTCTCTGCCTCTCTCTCTGTGTGTCTCTCATAAATAAGTAAATTATATATATATACACACAAACACACACACACATACTTGTACCAGAGAATGTAAAAATATGTGAACCTCACAGGGGAATAATGGATCTAACTCAAATCTATGCTTGACTTCATTGACAAAATTCTTTTTCCATAAAATTATAGTTGCTTCACTGTGTACTTACAGGAAAAATACAATTTTACAAACTGTACTTCTTTGTTTTAATGTAACAGACTTACTTTGGTAAAAAGTGGTTTATTGGCACGATCTGTTTGTCACATGCAAATGTCCATCCTTGGATTATCAGTGCCTTCAGAAATTTGATATTCCTCTCTGTACCCATCTCATTGGATTCTAGTTATGAGCTAGAAGAGCACATTGTTGCTTTTCTCCGTGTTGTTCAAGATTACTCAAGCTTTAGTATTGTCCTGGTTGAACCTCAAATTCATTTCAAAAATACCTATGGTCCCATAACTTGGAGAAACTGGTGACATTAAGCACAGTCTGGCATTGAGATACCAATCAAGGGTATTTTGCCTATACTCCTATGACTACATACACATAAAAGTAGATAGAAGGAAGGTAGCTTGCTAATGTGATTAGTAAAAATTTAAACTTGGAAGGAACCCAAAAAATGCGTTAAAGATAAAACAGGGACAGATCTTTAGAAATTTTTAGGGGAAAAGGGTAGGGAGTGGAGGAAGTTGCTGGGTTGTTTTTTTTTTTTTAAAGAAACATTGACAAAAGGAGCACTTGCAAATTTATTTTAAAATAAGATTTGCCAGAATAAGAAATTCAGTATGAGGATGGGAAAATAAAAACCAAGGAAGTCTCTCAGAAAATAGAAAAAAGATAAGTGACATACAGGATTCAATCCCAGATATACAATACCTAACTAATAGAGAAATTGCAAAAAGACAAACCCTGAAAAATGGACGGAAGGAAATTATCAAAAGAAAAAAAAATGTTAGCATTGACACAGAGAAGAATTCAGGTCTCTAGATTATAAAGGCTTACCAACCATCTAGCATTCTAAGAGAAAGGAGACCCATATTTATCTCACTAGTGTGGAATTTCAGAAGTACAAGGACAGAGAAAATTCTTAGAGCTTCTGGAAAGAAAACAGTTCACCTTCCCAAAAAAAATGTGTATAAGGCTAGCATTACCCATCTCAGTAGCAGTCCTGGCTGCTAGAGGGCAGTGGACCATTAGCATCAACTTTCAAGGCCAGATTGCTTTTATTCTAGAATTTGGTACCAAGCCAAAGTGTACAAATGTGAAGACAAAGACATCTTCAGATGTGCAAGATTCAGAAAACTTTTTTCCACATCACCTTTCTTAACAAGTTACAAGGGAGTAATCTGAGAAAGAGAAGGACATGGGAAACTGTGAATAGTGGGTTCGACCAGGGAAGCACTGAAGAGATATCTAGAGGTAATAGCTATGCAGCAAAGCCTAGAGAACAACCTAATGGAGGGCTCTCAGAAGAATGGGAAGTATGGTAAAGGATTAAGGAAAAATTAAGACTAATGGTCAGATTAACCTCCCCCCCCCCCCCCCAGGGATGATGGGGCTGTGATCCTAGCTCCGGGTGTAATCCCAGAGTTCTGGGATCGAGTCCCACATCAGGCCCCCCTCAGGGAGCCTGCTTCTCCCTCTGCCTCTGCCTCTGGCTCTCTCTGTATCTCTCATAAATAAATAAATAAAATCTTCAAAAAAAAGAAAAACATGTAAAAAAAATTATGGTCCCAATAGAACTCAGAGTAAAATGTATCATGAATTTAAGCATTTGATGAAGTAAGTGTTGTTTTGTTTTGTTTTGAGTCCCCTTGGATTGTCTTGGAAGTCACTTTTATGGGCCCATATAAAAGGAAATTTAATGTACTTTCTAGCCAGGATGTAAACAATATATTGTCTTAAAAATGTGAATGCTGGTGTATAGGCCTGCTAAACAAACAAAGAAACAAACAAACAAGTAAATAAATAAATGGCTGTGGTGACAGCATGAAGGATTTGCTTGTAGTTACAGAAGAGAATGTTAATTTTTTAATATTAATAAAAACATAGGGAAGTTTGAGAGAAAAAACGTATAGGCATTATTAACCTCCTTTGTAAAGTGAGGAGTTAAGGGGCACCTGGGTGGCTCAATCATTTAAGCATCCAGCACTTGATTTCAGCTCAGGGTTTGATCTCAGAGTTGTGAGTTCAAGGCCCACATGGGGTTCCACTCCTGGGTGGCTCAGTCAGTTAAGTGTCCAATTCTTGGTTTCAGCTCAGGTCGTGATCTCAGGGTCATGAGATTGAGCCCCACATCAGTTTCAGTGCTCGTGGTGGAATCTGCTTGAGATTCTCTCTCTCCCTCTCCCTCTGCCCCAACCCTCCTCATATTCTCTCTCTCTCTCTCTCTCTTTCTCCCTCTCTCAAATAAATAAATCTTGAAATAAACCAAAACAAAACAAAGAAGTTAGGATTCTATACAACAGTAATAGAAAGAAGTTTATGTAAAAGTAATATAATTATCAAACAATCGGGAAGATGATGAAAGTGGTATGAGCAATTCCTTCATCTTACTTTAAATTAGCAGGCATTGTCTTTAATAAACCAAGAAATTATCAAAGTAAGTGCAGAAAGAACTTTTTTAAAAACCTGAGGAATGGGAGTGAGAAGAGACTTGCATTTAATCATAAGGTATTCTGTCACTATTTGATTTGTCATCCATGTGCATGTATTACTTTGATTTTAAAAACAAAATGTTTGAGGAACAGGAAAGAACCCAGGTTGACAAAAGATTACGTGTAAGGCAGTGTTGGGAGAAAATACCATAAAAGTAAGTTGTAGCCATATTGTAGAGGGCCTCAAGTGCCAAGGTGAAGCAGTGCATTTAATTTATGAAAACTCAGGAGAGCTTTTGAGCACTCTGGTCATATGACTGGAGCTCTCATTTCAGAAAGTGAATTTGGCAGGAGGATGAAGTGGACTGGCATTGGCACAAAGGGGTCATTACGAGTAACCAAGTTTGTTTCAGTTTTCCACAGGAAAGGTAATTAAGGATTATACCTGGGCCATGCTATTGGAAATAGGAAAAGAAAGAAAGAAAGGTATTCCCATTACCATGTTTGATGCATAGTAGATGTTTTAGTATATGTTTGTTGAATGAAAGGGTCAAAGGGAGATTCTGTGTTTTTTGGTAACTTGTTGACATGAGAAGAAAGGAAGGCTTGAATAGTTACTGCTGTTTATTTTGAGGTCCATAACCTGATTGCAGCTCTCATTATGAGAATAAGACTTGATCCTCTATGCCTACTGCAAAATACAAAACATTTATAATTCAGTGATCCTTCCCTACCTGTGTTGCACCTTTGTGACATACAATTATAGTACGTATTTTTATGAAATAAGAGATGAAACAATATTGCAGTCTAAAATTACATCCAGGGGGATCCCTGGGTGGCTCAGTCGTTTGGTGCCGCCTTCAGCCCGGGGCATGATCCTGGAGACCTGGGATCGAGTCCCACATCGGGCTCCCTGCAGGAAGCCTGCTTCTCCCTCTGCCTGTGTCTCTACTGCTCTCTCTGTGTCTCTCATGAATAAATAAATAAAATCTTTAAAAAAAAATTAAAATTACATCCAGGATCCCTGGGTGGCGCAGCGGTTTAGCGCCTGCCTTTGGCCCAGGGCACGATCCTGGAGACCGGGATCGAGTCCCACGTCGGGCTCCCGGTGCATGGAGCCTGCTTCTCCCTCTGCCTATGTCTCTGCCTTTCTCTCTCTGTGTGTGACTATCATAAAAATAAATAAAAATTTTAAAAAAAATTACATCCCACTTACCCGAGAAAACTGGTAAGACATAGAATGTTATAGAGTATAGTTCTTCATAGCCTCATGATTTAAAGGCATACATGGCTGTTAGATTCCAGTTAGGCTCTTGAACAGATAGTTTTTTCCATAGTAGGCTGACTGGTACATGTTAAAATCCAACCTGTGACCTTGGCCTCTTGAGTTTAAGTCTGTAATCCACTAGTCTTTAAAATGTGATGTGACAGCACTTTGGGTTACAGAAAAGAAAGAGGAGAATTTCTTTATAGTTTCATTTCCATGTGTAATGTACATAATTTAGTAATAGAAAAAGTATATATAATCTATAACCCAATAAGTATACAAATATTGGGTATATGCTATTTTTTTTTTACTGATGAGGATATGCTACCAAAAGTTCAGAGACATTTCTCTAATCACTTTAGCTAACTGACCCAAGAGTTACATACCAGTAGGAAATAAATGTGTATGTTCCTGTCATTGATCTTGGATGGAGAACCACAGAGGCTCTAACAGTCTCAGTGTGGTATAATGCTAAGAGCCTTGTTTTAGAAGTCAGAACCTGGAATTGAGCCAGAAGTCTGCCAGTTATTGGTTTGTGATCTTTACTTAATCTCTTTAAACTTTAGATTGTATTCAAACCATTTGGCCTTTAAAAGATCTGTCAAATTTCTAGTGATGAATGGGGGAGTCTGTAGAGAATTCTGAGATGTTTTTGCTTGCTCTGAAGTATACTCCACCCTGTTATCAGCCCTCGCTAACATTGATATGTAGCCAAAGATTTGTTATAAAACATAAGTGTAAGATAAAAGGTGAAAAAAGCACCTAATCCAGGCTTGGTACATGATAGGTGCTTAATAAATATTTGCTGGATTTTAATCTAAGTCTTCCTTAATCAGTTCCACATATACAGTGTTCTTTGAAAGTTTTCTTAAAATAATTTGGTAATTTGCTTCCTACCTTTCCTAATATAGCTACAAAGAGCTATCACTCTCGAGCCCCTATACACTGGTCTTATTTGCAGAGAAGGGTTGCACAGGAAGGGAGTAGAGTCTCAGAGTCAGGTAATGCTTGGTTCTACCCTAACACCTACTGCACAGGATGATTATGAGAAATAAAGGAGATAGTGCATGTGAAATTACAAAATAAAGGACTAAACCATGTTAGAAGATTGTTTTATTGTTGCCACAGTTTTGAGAGCATTCAAAATGATTAAGTTGCCTAAGTAGTCACACAGTCTACACACTTAGGTCTTACGAAGTAAAATGGTGGAGCTGGATTCCTTTTTTGTCCTGTTACAGGAGCTTTTCTTCCTTTCAGTGCTCATTTTCAAAACCTGCCACATTAGGATACCTAGTATATCTTTTTAAAAAATGGGATCCCCGGGTGGTGCAGCGGTTTGGCGCCTGCCTTTGGCCCAGGAAGTGATCCTGGAGACCCGGGATCGAATCCCACGTCGGGCTCCCGGTGCATGGAGCCTGCTTCTCCCTCTGCCTGTGTCTCTGCCTCTCTCTCTCTCTCTGTGACTATCGTAGAGTTAAATAAATTAATAAAGATTTTTAAAAAAATAAAATAAAAACTGTGTAACTCTATATATAGCCAACATCCTATCTCAGAAAATATTAGTTGAGCTCAAACATGCATATGGAACACAAAAATAATAAAAATAATTATTTGTGTACAACACATTTGATTCCACTAATACTTAGGCAGTAGGAAAAAATAACATGATAGGCAAAAAAAAAAAGAGAAAAATAGTCTTTGATAGGCTTATATTTCTGGTATTGTTGGGTTTTGCTTCATTGTTTTTGGCTGTAACCTATAGTACTTGTCTTAATTAAATAAGGTATACTTTATCTGCTAATCCCAGAGTGAATAAGTAATTGAAATTCTGTATATACCTACATATATTTTCAACCTTTCTTCATTTCTGATGCCTTCCCTCAGATATACTGAAGTATCCGCTGTCTAAAAATTCTTTTCTTAACCCTAAGACCTTCCACTGTTTTACTATGCTGAGTAGTAGTAACTTCTTTCCTGTGTCTAATCCTCCATCCATATGTTAAATCTTTTTTGATTTTGTGTTTTAGAGTTATTGCCTTTTCCACCTCTCAGATCTCAAGTACTCGAAACAGAAAGTAATTTATATATTTCCAACAAAATAAATTTCAGCATACTGATTCAAATGGCCTTGCTGAGGGTAGAAATCTCCATATTTGGGCAGCTAGGGTGGCTCAGCGGTTTAGCGCCGCCTTCAGTCCAGGGTGTGATCCTGGAGACCTACGTCAGGCCCCCTGCATGGAGCCTGCTTCTCCCTCTGCCTGTGTCTTTGCCTCTCTCACTCTCTGTGTCTCTCATGAATAAATAAATAAAATCTTTAAAAAAAAAAAAAAAGAAATCACCATGTTTGCCTTGGAATATTTTTCAACCCCACTCTCCAATAAACATGATTTGTGTATGTGGAGGGGGACATGGTTCTACCTAATACCAGCACATGTCAGAACACAGCAAATTAGGGCAGCCCCAGTGACGCAGCGGTTTAGCACTGCCCTCAGCCCAGGGCCTGATCCTGGAGACCTGGGATCGAGTCCCACATCAGGCTCCCTGCATGGAGCCTGCTTCTCCCTTTACCTGTCTCTCTGCCTCTCTCTCTCTGTGTCTGTCGTGAATGAATGAATGAATGAATGAATAAATAAATCAATAAATCTTAAAAAAAAGAACACAGCAAATTATTCTTTTGTGTTTTCAGACTTCTTTACACCCTCTGCCCTTATCCCATGAAACTATTCTAATTGTCTCCAATAGGAAGAATGAAGACTTGGAAATACCTCAGTGCTAATGTTAAGTAGAGGTTAAGTTGGTTTATGCAGTGGGCTGGTATCATTCTCTCTGACTTTTAACTTGAAGGTGTATTTGCAGGTCACATGGCTGGCTCAGTTGGTAGAGCATGCAACTCTTGATCTTGGGATCACATGTTCAAGCCCCATGTTGGACATAGAGCTTACTTTAAAAATAATAATAATTTGAGGATTTCTAATATGATATGCTAAATTTATATTTCTTGATTTATAGCTGGAGAAACTATCTCTAACTCTCTCCTCCCCCTTTTTATTTTTTTATGTCAATAGGAAGAAGGCAGTATCAAAGAAATTGCGATCACACATCATGTAAAGGAAGGACATGAAAAGGCAGATCCTTCCCAATTTGAACTTTTAAAAGTATTAGGGCAGGGATCATTTGGAAAGGTAAGTCATGAGTGTGTGTGTTTTTAAAAAGTGTTTTTTTTTTTGGAATTTGTTCATACAGATGGAGAATGGAAATATTTTATGAAATATTTGTTTAAGCAATGTTTCTCTCTTCTTAAATTTGTCACTATCAGTAAGTTTGGGAAAGTGAATAAAGTCACTCAAAGGACACTGGAAATTTTCATAAATTGTCAGTAATCACTTCATATTTATTTTATCTTAAAGACCATGTGACCTCTCAATTGCATTTTGCAAATGATTAAAATAAAAAATATTCCCCTGATAATCTTTTTGAGTCCTCATGTAAATTTGGAAGGTGATCTTGCCAGATACATTATAGCAATATATCCCAATCTTTCTTCCAGAGTATCCCTAATACCAGCAGAAAGTGAATGGTTACACCCATGGAATTAGGGTGGGGGATTACCACTATGAGTATGAAATTCTGGAGACTTACAAGTAGTTTTCAAAATGAATGCAAAGGTTGCATTCTATTCAATGATATTCATGTTTGTTTTTAATATCAAAAAATGTTTCCCAGAGCCACCAACTACAATTGGTCCAGAAGATGCAACATCATCATCATTTTCTTCAAATATTCCTTGTCCCCCTGCTGCATACCTCAGGACACTTTCTGTCCTCCTTTTTGAGAAGTACAGTATTATGATTACTATGATTTGATATAACTAATCCATTCCTCAGTAGGAGGAAGATTCTCCGACTGCATTCAACTTTCACATTGCAATGCTTCCTTACCACCTCCCCGTGATGAAACATCTGAAGATATTATGCTTTGCAAGCCCTCAAAACAACACCACTTTAGCTCCCTTGTGTATTTTAGGGGGATTGTTTAGCAATTCTTGGCTAACATAGGTAATTTATTACATCTGTTAACCTCTTTTAAACTCAAAATGATGCTTTTGTTTCAAATATAGGGTTAAGTAGGCAGTAGAATGTAATGGTTGCAAGTTTAAGCTCTGGATCAGCCAGACATGGATTTTTTTCCTTCTACTTACTTGTTATGTGTGCTTAAACAAGTTACTTAACCTCTTCAAGCCCTATTTTCCTTTCAGCCGTCATTAAATATTGAAATTCCTCAAGGTTCCATTCTAGGCTGCCTTCTCCTCACTCTATACTCCCTACTAATTATTTTCTCTATGCCCACTGTCTTAATTATAACCCACATACAGCTGTCCTAACAGATTTCTATCTCCAATCTAGATTGTGCCTCTAAGCTCTGAACTCTATGTACAGCTGCATATTTTTTTCTCTTCACATGACTCAAAGGCAGTTTAAACTCAACATGTCTACAACCAAAGTCATGATTTTCCCCTCCCCCCCAATCCTATCCTGTTTCACTTTTCTTTGCAACTGTGAATGGCATCCAGTTAAGCAAGCCAGAAACTTGGGAGGCATTTTTAACATATCGTTCCATGGCCCACCCTTTCCCCTTGCCTCTCACCACCAATGTGATCTATCAGCAAGTCCTACTGAGTTAAAGATTTCTCAAATCATGCCTGTCCTCTCCTCCCCTGCCATTCCTCCATTCTATACCACTCCCATTTCTCCTTGGCCTGTTGAAGGAGGCTCCTAACTGGAACTTCCAAATTTATTCTTTCCTCAAGCCACTATTTACATGACAGCCAACAAGAGGTAATCTTATACTTCAGTAGCTTCCTTTAGCCTTTAGGATAAAGGCATACATACTCTTAAGATGGTTGAGGAGCCCCTTGTTCTGGTGCCTAGCGACCTCAACAACATCACTTTTGTATTTTTCACTACCTGTGTTCTGGCTACATTGGCCCTTTTTTTTTCTTAAGCCCCTGGCTCCATCCTACTAGAAAGCCTTTGCACGTGTGCCCTCCTTTGCGTGAAACACTCCACCCCACCCCTTCTTCATCTTATTAATACCTTTCATGGTTATCATCTCAAAGAAGTCTTCTCTCCCATTCTGACTAGGTCATATCCCTGTATTTTACCCTGTCAGAACATTATACATGTCATCTTCACAGCACTCACCACAATCGCAGTTTTTCATTTGTGTAGTTGTTTGTTTATTGGCTATCTCCTCAACTAGACTATGTGTTCTTTCAGTGAGTACAAGGGACATTCTTTGTGCCGTGTCTCAGCATTGAGCTGGTAGCACAATATCTAACATATAATTCTGGAAAGAAGTAATGAGTAACCGGGCTCCCTGCATGGAACCTGCTTCTCCCTCTGCCTGTGTCTCTGCCTCTCTCTCTCTGTGTCTCTCATGAATAAATAAATATTTTTAAAAAAACAGAAGTAATGAGTAAATAATAGTTCTGACCTCATAGGTTAATAGTGAAAATTAAATGATAAAAGGCCAAGCACATAGTATCTGCTATGAAATTGTATTATCATGCAGATGCATTATGGATAAACCCAAATAGATTGGTTTCTTTCTATACATTAGATTTTCAGAGAACACAATATTTAAGTTGCCAGAGGTTAGCATGCATCTCCCTTTATTTCTTTAAAAGTAACTTAAATACCTTACTATAAATAGCAAACATTAAAAATAGGGCGTCTCCTTTCTTACTCATCCTAAAAAGACAGCGTAAGCCAAGGAAACAGGGATGACCTGTCAGAGCTTAGAATAGCTTCATGGGGGAGTTCGAAAGGTCATGAATGCTGTGGTTGGGGAAGATCCGATGGCATCTGGGACCACTGCTGCTCCGGCTACACTTGACTGGTGACGTGCCAGAGGGAATAGATTAAGAGTGCCTGAGCAGGAGCACAGAACTGGGTGGCTGGCCTGGTTCTTGTTCCAATACCTCCACTGTGACACTAGTCAAATTATTTAACCTCTCTTAGCCATAGCTTGTGCAGCTATAAATAGGCATTCCTTAGTCCGCCTGCCTCCCAAAATTATCATGATGATGTATTACAAATGCTTGTGAAGGTCCTTTACAAACTAGAAGTGCTGAAAAGTGTTAAAGTACTTTCAAAGAAGGGTGAAAGAAGTTTGGAATCCACAGGGAGAATTTTTCTTGTAGAATGGCACAAAGAAGCTTGATAAGGGAATTTTAAGAATAAATACCAGGTGAATCCTAATTATTTCACCTAATTAGAATTTATTTCTGTTCAAAAATATTAATAATCTCTGATTACTTTTAACATTTGAACATCATTCCATCTTAGGAGCCTGATTAAGAATGCTTTTTCTCCCTAGTTTGGCTCCCTGCTAACTGGCTAAAAAGAACTAAAGGGTGATGAGGCATCATGAGAGGGGTGGAGGGTGGGGGAGCGATTTGGGGAGAGGAACACACAATGCATCAAAGTTTCTGTGCAAGTTGTGGTGCTCTTCACTAGACTTTTGAGGTCACTGTCAATCACCTTTAGCACAGTTTCTCAAAGTGAGAAACTCGACTTGCCCTAGAATCAGTTGAATGTAGCATTTTTTGATTTTGTGTTAATGGACTGGCATGCTAGTGCAGGTAATTGAGAGCTGACCTGAAAGTTAATTCTTGATTATAATTGCTTCTCTTCCCATCTGTAGCAACTCAATAACAAATGCTAGGAAAGAATAGGTGAAGAAAAAAGTTGAAATTCAGGTCTATTTAGCCAGTATGCTTAAAGATTGAATGAAGAAGATCATGCATCACTATATTGTACACCTGAAACTAATTTTACATTATAAATTAATGAACTGGAATTTAAGTAAAAACTTAGATCACAAACCTAATGATCAAAATGAATAGAAGAGATTTATAGATAGTTTTATATTAGTCATGTTATAGCATGACTGAATTATTTAAAGCAGGCTTATTCATTTTGCATAAATTTCACACTATATTTTGAAAGAAGCTAAAAATAATTTGGAAAATCAAGAAGCTCAGTAACATACCTAGGAACTGTGTTCTTCATATTTAGTTATATACGATAATTCGATTTTTAAAAGATCAAAGGTAGGGTTCTGTCTTAAGTCACATTAAATATTTGTGAATGGCCTCTTCAGTGTGTTTTAAATTGTTTTGCCCAGCAATGAAAAATTTATGTGCAGTTTTCATACCTTGAAAAGACCAATTATCAATAAATAATTATATCAATAGAAAATTGTGGTCAAGGAGAACTGTGTGACAATTTCTATCAAATCAGAAGAATTTTTATTTTGTTAAAAGCAGAGCAATGACCACCTGTGTTATACTTCAAACATGTTAGACTTTAATTACATAGTTTAAAAATTTTTGTGTCTTATATGCTCTTTGGGAATTGGCAGACAACAAAAAGAAAGAAAACAAGGTATTCACTTATGTTGACACCCCAAGTTATTACCAGTGTTTACAACTCATTGTATTTATAGTTGATACATAAGAAAAAGAAATATCTACAGTCTATCAGAATCTCTAATAATAAACTATTATAGAAAGGATCTTATTTTTAACAATGGCATAGTTTGTGATACTTTGTAAAACTTATCTCTCATTTAAATACAGGTTTTCTTAGTCAAAAAAATCTCAGGCTCTGATGCTAGACAGCTTTATGCCATGAAAGTATTGAAGAAGGCCACACTGAAAGGTAAGTGCTGTGACTGTTTATACTGTTTGAGTAGTCTAAGCAAACTGAAAGGTCTCAACAGATCTCCAGTGACTCCTAGGCCAATTACTTACATTCTGAATCTGTTTCTGCTACTGTCTTTAAATTTAGACTTTATTTTAGTGAATTTTTCCTACTGGGCTAGGAATCATATGACTAGTGAGAATGGTAGTTGCCATGTTATAAAAGAAGTATTATAAATTCATCTTGGGCTTTTGCAAATAGAGGTTTAGAAAATTCAAACTGGGCTTGATTCATCTTCAAATTAATGTGATTATTTTAATGTAAAAACGTACTGATTTACTGGATGCAGAATAGCTTTTATTTTAAGGACTTTATCATTTTGACTTCTGGTCTCCAAGTTTTTATTCTAATCCTCTGATTTTGAACAATTTTATATAGAATTTGACTCTTAGGGGATCCCTGGGTGGCGCAGCGGTTTGGTGCCTGCCTTTGGCCTAGGGCACGATCCTGGAGACCCGGGATCGAATCCCACGTCGGGCTCCCGGTGCAGGGAGCCTGCTTCTCCCTCTGCCTGTGTCTCTGCCTTTCTCTCTCTCTCTCTCTCTCTCTGTGACTATCAAAAATAAATAAATTAAAAAAAAAAAAAGAATTTGACTCTTAGGTACATAGTTATTTAGAAGAAATTATACATAGTTTTTAAAATATTTAAATCTTTTATTTAGTAATATTGGCTATTTTATCACATAACCTCTAGTAGTTGTATTGATTTCTGACATCATTTTTTCCTCTGCAATTTATATATAATCTTAAACTTTTAAAATTTTCAGGAAGGGATATTTGTGATGATCATTTATTATTTCTGATGTTATTCTTCCCAGTTAGTCACCTACCCTGGATATCATCATTCCAAGAAATTCCAGCATTCTCTATAAACACCATCCTATTTTTCCTTTCTCTTACTCCCTTCCTGAATGTATTTTCTTTCCTATCTAGTCTCTACAACTGGCACACTACTTACTTGATTCTTGCTAGGCCCAGGGAGTTAAATTATATCCTCAGTGCCCTACTTTATATCGCTACTTGTATAACTTTATGCTTAAATTCCATGTTATAAAATTACATTGGCGGAACTTAAAAGAGTTCATTCACAACAAGAACAAGAGTAGGTTTCATATATTTTACAGGATCTGTGTTGTGCATAACATAGGTAAAGGAAACTATAAAACTGGAAAACCTAAAAGATATCAGGAAAGGAAATAAATGCTCAATTCCTTTTAGAGAAGGCTACCTGTTAAGAATATCAGTATTCGGGGGATCCCTGGGTGGCTCAGCAGTTTGGCTCCTGCCTTTGGCCCAGGGCACAATCCTGGAGTCCTGGGATTGAGTCCCACGTCGGGCTCCCTGCATGGAGCCTGCTTCTCCCTCTGCCTATGTCTCTGCCTCTCTTTATCTTTCTCTCTCTCTCTGTCTCTCATGAATAAGTAAATAAAAGGGTGAATGGATGATTAATTTTTTGTGATCTTGAATGTCTTAAAATGCCTTTATTCTACCCCCTCAGTTAATTTATAATTTGGCTGAGTGTAAAATTCTAGGTGAGGAATAATTTTCCCTCAGATATTTGAAGGCATTGTTTCCATTGTCTCCCAGTTTCCTGTGTTGTAATTATGAAGTTTATTCCAGTTCTGACGTCCAGTCCTTTGTATGTAAGCTGCTTTTCCTCTTTAGAAGACTTTAGAATCACTCTATTCTTTATCCTTGGTGTTCTGGAATTTGTACAGTGATATTTCTTTATTGTGAATTTTTAAAATTCATCATACCAGATATTGGGTGGTCTCTTTGAATCTAGAAACTCATTTCTTTGGTTTTGGCAAAGTATTTTGTCATTTTTTCCCCATTTTATAACTCCTGTTCTTTGAATATGTTGACCTTCTTGAACCTTTTCATTTTTTTCCTTACTGTTTTCCAGTTTTGTCTTTTTTTCTGTTTTCTAGGAAGTATCAATTATCTTTCAAACTTTCTATTGACGTTTTTGTTTCTACTATCATTTTTAATTTCCTAGATTTTTCTTGTTCTCTATTCCCTTTCTAAAAACTTTTTATTATGGAAAGTGTCAAACATTTACAGAAGGAAACAAAAGAATATAGAGAACTCCCATATACCCTCCTTGCTGCTTCAGCTTTCTCAAGTCAAAAAAAATTTTTTTTGCATCTGTTTCCTTTCTTTTCCTTTCTCTTGATACTATGAAGCAAATCCTAGACATTGTAAACTTTCTTCCATAAATATTTTAGTGTGTATCTCTAAAAGATAAAGATTCCTAAAAGAAATAATACAACTCTGTCATTATACCTAAAAAATCAATATACAAATATCTAAGCAGTGTTCAAATTTCCAGTTGTTCCTGTTGTTATAATTCATCTTTCTTTTTGTAATCTGTTCAAATCAAGATCTATATAGATCTCTATTTTGTAGTTGGTTGATATCTCTTTAAGTCTTTTAATCTATGAACTCTGTCTCCATTTTTTTTCTTGGTAGTTTTTGTTGATGATAATGGTTTCTTCCCCCTACCCCTTTTAAAGCTTCTTATTTCATGGGTGCTTCACTCTATTGGTGGATATAAATTACCAGGTTTTTAAAATTTTCTTTTGTTCTTTATATTGTCTCTGTTTCCTTTTATATCCTTTTTTGTGTTTATTTTGATAGCTGTTATTCATATTTAGAGCCTTTCCTCAAATGCCTGGAGATCCTTTGCTATCTTTTTCTCATTTAAGAATGAGGTAACAGGGATCCCTGGGTGGCTCAGCGGTTTAGCGCCTGCCTTTGGCCCAGGGCATGATCCTGGAGATGCGGGATCGAATCCCACGTCAGGCTTCCGGTGCATGGAGCCTGCTCTCCCTCTGCCTGTGTCTCTGCCTCTCTCTCTCACTGTGTGCCTATCATAAATAAATAAAAAAAAATTAAAAAAAAAAAAGAATGAGGTAACAGCACCTGGGTGGCTCAGTTGTTTGAGTGCCCAACCCTTGGTTTTGGCTCAGGTCACGATCCCACAGTCCTGAGATCAAGCACTGCACTGGGCTCCACGCTCAGCAGGGAGTCCACTTGAGATTCTCCCCTTCACCCTCTGCCCCTTTCCTCTCTCTCTCTCCCTCTCTCTTTCAAATAAATAAATCTTTTTTATTAAAAAAAAATGAGGTATCAGGACACCTGGGTGGCTCAGCGGTTGAGCATCTGCCATTGACTCAGGGCCGGAACCCAGAGTCCCAGGATTGAGTCCTACATCGGGCTTCCTGCATAAAGTCTACTTCTCCTTCTGCCTATGTCTCTGCCTCTCTCTCTCTGTGTCTCTCATGAATAAATCTATTTTAAAAATGAGACCAAATAGCCAGTTGGAAAGGGCCTTGTGGCAAGAATTTGCTTATTTTTTATTGACTTCATTCCCCTAGGCTAAGCTTTTAAAGCTTTCTCTTAACTACTGTGTAAGTTACCACTTACTCATCATCTTCTGCTCTTGCTTCCCCTCCTGTTCTTTGTCCTTGTGAGTTTATGCATAATTTTTTCCATTATCCTAATTTCAGTCCGGTTTTAGAAGAAAGTAGAAAGTAAAACATTTATGTTTAACCAGAAGTCTCTTTCCATTTCAGAGTTCCTATTAATACAATGAATAGGGTCAAATAGAAGTCAGTAGTGTTGAGTTTGTGGGGACTTTTGTCCTAATACAGTAGTCTGTGGACCTAAAAGTTTTATAAACCATTGCTTAAAACAGTTTCTTAATATATAATCCTAGAAACATAAACAGCATTTCTTCTTGTTCACTCTTATGTTCAAGTCAAGGAGGATTTAAAATCTAATAACTACTGTATGAGAAAAATTATTTCAGAGGAATGTAGTTGCTTTGCCAGCATGAGTCATTAACAAATTCTATTTTAGGGTTCAGAGTTTAGCCAATATAAAACATGCCTTCTTCTAAACCAGTATATCCTTATCAAAATTCCTGATTCTAGAGTGATTTATATTTGTCAATAGGTCTTTACATTAGTAAAAGAAACCAGATTAGAATTATTACACAGTCCTGTTTCAGACAAAATGAAGGCATTCTTAAGTAAATCTCGCTCGTTTTCAACTAAACAAGTTTTCATCAGTGTTACATGTAAGGAAACCACCTCACAAGATAATCAGAAAGAAAATCATCGTATTCTAGCCTCTCATTTCATAGAGAAGGAAGCAGGAAGTCCCCAAGTGGTTTAAGAATTTGAGCAAGGTAATTCATCTAGTTACTAGCAGGGCCACTAAAAACCTGTAGCTCTTGACTCCTAAATAATTGTTCTCTTCATTGTGGTAGAATAAATAGGTGAGGGATATACAGTAAATACGCTGGTGGATATTTTTGCTGCTTACTGAGCAGAGAGGTGAGTTTTAAATGATAAGCTTTGGGATCCCTGGGTGGCGCAGCGGTTTGGCGCCTGCCTTTGGCCCGGGGCGCGATCCTGGAGGCCTGGGATCGAATCCCACGTCGGGCTCCCTGCATGGAGCCTGCTTCTCCCTCTGCCTGTGTCTCTGCCTCTCTGTCTCTCTCTGTGTAACTATCATGAATAAATAAATAAAAATCTTCAAAAAAAATAAAAAATAAATGATAAGCTTTGTTATCTTTGTATAATTATTAGAAGAGATAGAAATTTGGAACCTAGCTCTAAGGTAATAGGAACTAAATCCAAGATCATATGGGTAGCAGTAGAAAAAGCACAGATGTGGGCTAGACTGGAACAGAATTGGATAGAGGACACCAGAGTTGTTGTGATAGGACAAGATAATGAAATCAGAGGTTAATACTGAATTTGATACACTAGCTAGACAAGTCATTTAAAAGACAGAGCTTTATAGATATCAAGAACAATTTGATTTCTATACCTGGTTTGCCCATTTTCAGTCAGTGGCACCAAAATCTCCCAATTGGAAGTGGAAAACTGGGAAAATGTGAAACATAGGATTTAGTTTTAGATTCCTTTATTTCTTTTTTCCAGGGGTCTTATTTCCGTGTTTTAAATATCTGGTCACTTTATATTGAAAACAACGCCAACTCGTCTTTCTCTCTGTCCCTTCCCTTCCCCCACAGAAGACTCTCTTCCGCATTCTCTCTGCTTAATCTTGACATAACCATTCAGTCACTCTAGCCTAAAGATTACAAGTCATTTATTATTTATCCTTATTATGCAACAGAAAAAAAATAAATTTTAATGAATGATCATTTTCACCTCTTAAATCCATTGAGCTACCAACACAGAATACTTCTCAGAATGTATTCTATTTATTTATTTAGTTGTCTGTCATTTCCACCAGATTATGAGCTTCTTGAAGATTATTTTGTTTGTATGTGTATTTCTCCCAGTGCCTTGTACATAGAATTTGCTCAGGAAATCTTTTGTTGGTAAAAGAGAGCTTTACCTACAGGACCAAATATAAATGTATCTGCCGTTCCAGATTGTCAGGAATCTGAGTCCTCTTAATTTCACTGCCCCCTCAATTTCCATACTGATTTGGTTTTTTTTTTTTTTTTTTTTTTTCTCTTCCTCATGCATGCCTCTGTGTCCTTGCTTGCACTGGCACTCCATACCTGGCCTTTCCTTTTTTAGGCCTGATCCATCCAACCCATCTAAATCCCACTCTAAAAGTTCCTAACTCTACCTCTTCACTCTTGCTTTCCCAAACTCATCTCTCCTTTCTCTGAATTTCTGTACTACTTATTACTGGTAATAAGTCATTTTATCCCTTTGATCATACTCATCGTGCTATACCTACCATTATCTCCTATATACCAAGCTCTGGGATGTATAGACCTTATCTCAAATGGTCACACAGTCCACAAAGGTACAGTGGTGTAATCTCTATTTTATAGATGAGGGGTAACGGAGGCTCAGAGAGTTTAAGTAGGTAACTTGCTCAGGATTACACGGTCTGAATCCAATTTTTTTAACTCCAAAAATGCCTTTGTTCTTTCAACTGTACCCATTATTTCTTCTCCCTCTCTTCCTTCCCCCAAAATAGACCTTCTTGGGTATACCTATCCTTCACTATATCTGCCACATTTTACAGATGCTTAATGAATGCTTGTTGAATTGAGTTGATAGGGTTTGTAGGGGTAGTGAAACCTATTCCATTTTCTTGTGTGTTTTAATATTTCATTGGGATGCCTCGTTTTTAAAAAGTCACTCTTTTTTGGCCACTTTTAATAACGTTGATTAAAATACTTGTAAATTTAATGTTAAAGCCAACATCTGATTCAACATCTGATATGTTCTCTGTAATTTTTTTTAACTTAAAGCACAGATTTTATAAATATGAAGAATTTTTTCTGGTTGTATAGTTTAGTAAAAAATATTAATTTTGAAAATTCAAGAGTAATAGTTTTATTTATACGTACTAATAGTTTTACTGGTATATATAAAAATACGAATTTACAGTTTTAGCAAGATTTTACTCAAAATAGGCACCAAAGAGATTTTTTTAAAAAGATTGTCTCTGAAAATTATTGTAGTATAGCCATGTGTACAATATTTTGTAGTTCGAGACCGTGTTCGGACAAAAATGGAGCGTGATATCTTGGTAGAAGTTAATCATCCTTTTATTGTCAAGTTGCATTATGGTAAGTTATGAACCACCTGCAACCTCATCCCTCCACTTGGTACCCCCTCCCTGAGTGCAATCAGATAATTTAATGTATATAAATATTTGCTTGTGTATGTTTATATGTGTTTACCAGATAAAGTCATGGAAATTAAGCCATTACTCCTTAAACAAATTTTAAAGGCCTTTATTGCATTTACACTTATATTTCTGAGTGGTAGCCATAGGAATAAGTAATAATAATCAGTTTTTTATTATAATAATTAATAACAGTATGCCAGGATTTTATAGTCCATATGTGTTAGCCCAACTTGTCTTAAAAGCAAGAAAGACAAAAAAAAAAAAAAACAACAACAAAAAAAAAAAGCAAGAAAGATCCTTAATGTCAACATCCTGAAGCTTTTATCACCTTTCTTTCCCCCAAAGATGTATGTGCTTTTTCTCAGTGGATAAAGTTGTGGTGACTTTTAATATGCGTAATTAAAGCTAACCAACCCACATTTTCCCTGCGCTTAAATGACATGGTTTTTGTATTTTGTTTAATAGTTAAGTAACCATGTAGGGAATTTTTCTTATTGATCACATGTTTTAAAACTACTGTATTCCTGAGAGACTATTGCCTCAAGAAAGTGCAACAAATATTCTAGTGGTTCCATAATAAGAAACACTGCATTTAACATTTCTGCATGGAAACTAAGAGAAATCAGTGGTTATCTTCCCAATAAAAATCAGTTTAGATTTATGATATAATAATTAATTTGCTTAAAAATAATATTCATTTGTGAATGAGTTGACCTAATGTAAGCCAAAAAACAAACTGGTGGATTAAACAAATTTTCCTTTCTTCATTCAGCTTTCCAAACTGAAGGGAAGTTGTATCTTATTTTGGATTTTCTCAGGGGAGGAGATTTGTTTACACGCTTATCCAAAGAGGTATATAATTAATCTCTATTTTTTATCTATATGCATCCTGTTTTAACCTAAAGCTTTGTTGTATTTCAATATTAAGTTTTATCGTATTATCTCTAGTGGCACAAGATTCTTACATTAAGGTATTAGAGCCAAAAAGAGTTATATTTCCTATCTTTTGAAGTTATTCTGAAAGTAGGACTTCAAATTGATAAACTGTCTTTTGTCCTGCTTCTTTTAATTACAGTTTTTCAAAAGCAATCATGTATCAAGATATACTTAAATTAGTAGTGGAAATTCAGTATGCATTTTAAAGATCACTTTCTAAAATGTTACTGTGGTGGGCCAGCAATGGCACAATCTGAATATAGTTGTTACATAACAAAATGTGAAATTATTTCCCCCACAGTGCACATTTAGCATTTAGAAAATGATTAATTTGATCACTTTTGCAAATTCTTTTCATAAGTAAATTGTGGATAAAACTACATGTGATTAACATACTTATAACTTTTTGAATATTAAAAACTCTAGAATGGAATTTTAAATAAAAACTATAGACACAGAAAGAAAATAAGACAAAAATTATTATTATTTTACTTTAGGTGATGTTCACAGAAGAAGATGTCAAATTCTACTTGGCCGAACTTGCACTTGCTTTAGACCATCTACATAGCCTGGGAATAATCTATAGAGACTTAAAACCAGAAAAGTAAGGAATCATGCTACTAAGTTGAATATAATGTAATATAATTATTTAGGAGGTAATAAAAAGTAAAATTACTTTGTAGAACTACCACAAGAATTATGTTAGAGTTCCTGTGCTTCCCATTTCTACTAACACTGTATTCTCTTACTTTTAAAAATCTGCCAGTCAAAGATTCCTGGGTGGCTCAGCGGTTGAGCATCTGCCTTTGGTTCAGGGCGTGATCTCGGTCCGGGGATCGAGTCCCACATCAGGCTCCCTGAGAGGAGCCTACTTTTCCCTCTGCCTATGTTTTTACCTCTCTCTCTCTGTCTCATGAAAGAAGAAATAAGATCTTTAAAAAATCTGCCAATCATAATATCTGTTATTGTTGTATTGCTTTCATTTGCATTTTTATTTTTAATGAGGTTGAAATCCTCATTCATATGTTTATTGGCAATTTGTATTTTTGTGTGATTTTTCTGTTCATGGCCTTCATTCATTTATCTTGAATATCATTTTTCCCATTGTTTTGTAAGAAACCTTTACAAATTAAGAATTTAACCATTTGACATATATTGCAAATAGATTTTTCTAGTTTGTCTTTTAATTTTATTCTATTTTTACCTACACAATTATTTTTTTCTCAGATCTGCCAGTCTTTTGTAATTTCTTCTATGACTTTTATTCTTGGAAAACCTTTTCCCATCTTATAATCAGATATTTTTCTTCTTATTTTATGGTTTCTTTTTTTTACTTTTAACTCCATCTGAAACTTTTTTGGTATGAAGGATAGCATGCATAGAGCTAATGCTTCCCTCCTCATACACTTTATTGAAATTTCTTTTTTTTCTTAGAGGATGGGGGGATAAGGGGCACAGAGAGAGAGAGAGAATCTTAAGCAGGCTCCACTCCCAGTGCAGTGCCTGATGTGGGGCTCAGTCTCACAATCGTGAGTGAGATCATGACCTGAGCTGAGATCAAGAGATCAAGACCACCCAGGTGCCCCTGAAAATTTTCTTCTCCACATTATTTCAAATTTTAAGTGTGAGTTGAGCAAATTTCCCATTGTTTATATAGTAGCAACTGTCAAAAAGCTAATATTTGAGGATACTGGGTGGCTTAGTTGGTTAAATGTCCAACTCTTGATTTCAGCTCGGGTCATGATCTCAGAGTCCTGAGATGGAGTTACATTTTATTGTTTTATATCATTTAATTGAATGTATTTATTGTAGACGATTGGATTAGCATTGGTCATAAAATTATGTATAAAGGACCGGCCCTTCTTAAGAGTCGAATAAGATCAAATGTAGGTAAGACGTGAGATCTTTCACCTAGATGTCTAGGTGACACTATTAATTGAAATAACATTTAGTTGTTAAATAATCTAAGTATATACCATAATATAGAACTTAGAAGAAATTTCAATTTTAAACCAGTTGTTTTATGCACTGTAAGGGGTTTTCCATTTTCCACATTGTTTTAAACCAGAACTCTGTTATAATAAATATGGCTAAAAATTATTTTTAGAACTTGAAAGGGAACGTTGCCTATTGAAAGAAATATAGTTGGCTTTTTCTCTCAAAGGTAGAGGATGGGCATGCTTATCTTAAAAAAATGTATTTGCTGCAGAAGGAATAAGTAATGTTCCTTTAGCTATGTTCTCTTTTTTTCTCAAACTACTAAAAATAATTTGAATTTTGTTTTTAGAACTTTCATGTATTTATTAGGCAGAAGGGAGGATGATTTCCACCATACCTTAATAATTCCCTTTATATTCCCTAAATGGTTGGTCTGCTTTGTAATCAAGCATAATTAAGATTTGTATTTTTTTCATAAGTCTCTTATGAAAAAGACTTTGATAAAGAAGTCTCTACTGAATTATCCTCAGTGGCAAACTTTATTGTAATCATATTTGAATTGATTATTTAGAAAGGTTAGTGGTATTTTTGACATAGTAAAATTTTATTCTATCAAAATTTGGCTTTCACATTTTTTTAGTTAGAATTAAAAATAAGGAAATGCCTGTGTTATGGAATAGCTTTGAATATAAATGAAACAGTTTATTACTTGGCCTTTCAAGTCAGTATACTTAAAATACCTATCCAGAAATAGAATTATTGGCCTACAGCCTAGTATTTACCCTTCCTATAGCTTATTAGTTAATGACATTATTCTCCACTCAAGTATCTCCTAAAGCCAGAAACCTGAGTATCTTCTCCATTTGTTCTTCTCTATCATGATCCATATCTAAGAGCTCACTAAATACCCTTTATTTTCTCCTCTAAATTGGTTTATTAAAATCCAGATCTGATTATCTCTACCTTTCATGCATATAAATATTTTATGATCTTCAGTGCTCTTGAGAAGTCCAAACTATTTGGAATGCCTTATTGACCTTTTGTAGACTGGCCCCATGCATTCAACATACATTTCTTATTTGTCTGTACTCTACCAAGCACTGAACTATAAGATGGGTAAGGTCAAACCTTCTAGAAGCTCACAGTTTACTAAGAAAGAGAGAAAACACTGGAGAATGTATACAGTGAAGGGATGGGTCAGTGAAAAACAAGGAGTATAAGGAAATTGTGTTAAGAAGAGGACCAGGGGATCCCTGGGTGGCTCAGGAGATCCCTGGGTGGCTGAGTGGTTTAGCGCCTGCCTTTGGCCCAGGGCATGATCCTGGAGTCCTGGGATTGAGTCCCGCATGAGGCTCCCTACTGTGTCTCTGCCCCCCTCTCTCTCTCTCTCTGTCTCTCTCTCTCTCATGAATAAATAAAATCTTTAAAAAAAAAAAAAAAAGGACTGGATAAGGTGCACCTGGGTGGCTCAATCAGTTAGGTGTCCGACTTTTGATTTCAGCTCAGGTCATAATCTCAGAGTTGTGAGATCAAGCCCCAAGATCCAGCATTGAACCTGGTTAAGATTCTCTCTTCCTCTCCCCCTCCCCTACTCTAAAAAAAAGAGGAATGGATAGAAAAGCTAGGAAAGAGTGACTGAATCAGATGCCTAGAAAATGACAGCTTTAATTCAGTTGACTTAAATATGTGGACCCTCTGTCTATTGTGCAAGCACTAAGGATTTCGGTTAGGCCACTTCTGCAGAAAGGTATTAGAGCAACTAGAAATCAGAGTATGGGTTTTGGCTCTTTTCCTAATAGTTTTCAAGTGCTCTTATACACCTTTATAAGGCTTTTTGCCTTTGTGTGTCCAAAAATTTTCTCCTTTTTTATATTTGCCTTATTCACAATACAAAAAAATATTTTATTTTATTTATTATTTAAAAAAATATTTTAGAATAAATGTAGTGATCTGACACTTAACACAGCAGTTTCAGGTCTAGGGTCTATAAATATCTACTGGTTTGAAAAGATTTTCTGACTTTATTTTCTTTCAGCATACTTCTTGATGAAGAAGGTCACATCAAATTAACAGGTAAAAAAATCCTCATTTTATTAAAATATTCTATATAATTTCTTTTAAGGCTGATTATGGTACAAATATTGACTAGCACATTGTCTTAAAAACTTGGATTAGAATTTTTAATAATAAATGTAAATATTGGAACTCGAAATTTAAACTTTAAGTTTGGAAATTATTGTGGGATATTTATGAATTTGATATTTATTTTGGCAGATTTTGGCCTAAGTAAAGAGTCTATTGACCATGAAAAGAAGGCATATTCTTTCTGTGGAACTGTGGAATACATGGCTCCAGAAGTAGTTAATCGTCGAGGTCATACTCAGAGTGCAGACTGGTGGTCTTTTGGTGTGTTAATGGTAAGGATTGAGGTGTTTTTTGAGTTCAGTAATATGGTAAAACTATAAATCACTTGTTTTTTTATTCAGCAATTTTACAAGATTTGATTTTAATTAAGATGATGCTTTTTTACTTTCTAGCCTTGAGATTTTATGCTTATTGACTAATACCTCTGATGATATTGCCTTTTTGTAGTTTGAAATGCTCACTGGTACACTACCTTTCCAAGGAAAAGATCGAAAAGAAACAATGACTATGATTCTTAAGTAAGTACTCCCTAATAGATATGTTTTAATGAGATTTAAAAATACTTCAAAGTAAAATAGATTTTATTCATCGATATTATGACATTAATATTGATGTGTTTCAAATATGAACAAGACTCATAGATTTAGAATACTCATGTTACTTTTCTTTTTTTGCCACACACATGTTGGAGCCTTTGGCCTTTATTCATGCCCCCCACCAAGTACCGCCAGAGACAAGGCTCCTGCCCCAAGCAGAAACACTGGGGGTCCAGGGCTCTGGGTTATATCCTCCAAAGGAATACTCATATAATCCTCATGTTAATGCTAACATATTGAAAGATTTACCTTTGAGATTTGGAATATAACAAGGACATCCATTATTCTACCTCCATTCACATTATCCTGGAGATACTAGCAAGTACAGTAAGACCAATAAAAGAAGTAAGGTTTAAGGTTTAAAAAGAAGAAATAAAGTTGTCATTATGTATGTAACATGATTGTGTCCATAGAAAATCCAAATCTTCATATACATTCTTGGAATTAATAAGAGTTGAGCTAAATTGTTAGATAAAAAATCAGTAAATAGGGATCCCTGGGTGGCGCAGCGGTTTGGCGCCTGCCTTTGGCCCAGGGCGCGATCCTGGAGACCTGGGATCGAATCCCACATCGGGCTCCTGGTGCATGGAGCCTGCTTCTCCCTCTGCCTGTGTCTCTGCCTCTCTCTCTCTCTCTCTGTGACTATCATTAAAAAAAAATCAGTAAATAAAATCTATTTCACATCTATATACTAGCAACAGAAAATGGAATTTTTAAAAAAGTATTTACAATAGTATTAGAAAATCTCAAATAACTAGGGATAAACCTAGCAAAAGTTATGTAAGAACTCTATGCAGAAAACTTAGGAAACTTTATTTAAAGAAAAATTTAAAAGACCAAAATAACTGGAAGGTTGTACCATATTCACATTGTGACAGCCGTAGTGTTGTAAAGATGTGGGTTTGTATAGATCAGCAGCATTTTCCAACAGAAATGTAATGTGAGCCACGTACATAATTTTAAATTTTTTAGTAGCAACATTGAAAAAGTAAAAAAATTAATATTAATTGTAATATATTTTATTTAACCCAGTATATCCAAGATATTTTCATTTCAACATGTAATCAATATTAGAAAATGATTAATGAAATATGATTCATTTTTTCATATTAGGACAATATGTCATTGAAAGAAGTATAGAAAATAGATTTGTGCATTAAAATAGCCAGGTAACAGACCTATACATATATAGACATTTTATTTATGACCATTGGAAATTGCAGAACACTAGGGAAGAAACAGCCTTTTTAAATAAATCATGCTAGAAAAATTGGTATTCATATAGGAAAAAGATAAAACAATCCCTACCTCACACCACACACAAAATCATTTCCAAGTATATTAAAAATATACATATATTTTAGTATATGTGCTGCCAAAGTGAGCACACATATGTATTTTCTTATATATGTAAAAAGGCAAAAAAGATTCTAGAAGAGCATAAAAGTGATGATCTTTGGGTTGGAAAAATAGTCTTCGGATACAGAAAGCACTAGCTGTAAAAGACTAATAAAGTATTATTACATTAAAACTGATAACTTCTTATCAAAAGATTCCATTTGAGAGAATAGAAGACAACATTTGAGACACATCCAACAAAGGGCTTATATCTAGAATATATCAAGAACTCCAATCAATCAGTAAGAAAAAAGCCCAATAGGAATGTGGGTAGGAGACGTAAGGACTTCACAAAAGAAGATATTCAATGGCCATTAAATAGCTGCTCACCCTCATTAATCAGAAAATGCAAATTATAACCACAGAGAGTTACAACTGCATACCCACCAGAATAGCTAACAGTAAAAAAACTGGCAATATAAAGTGCTAACAGGATGTGGAGCAGTAGCAACTTTTAACCACTTTGGAAAGCAGTTTTTTGACCATGTTCCAAAGCCAAATAATATATATACCCTCATCCAATAATCCTATTCCTAGGCATGCACTCAATTTACATGGATCAATTTACTTGCACATTAAGAAACTAGAACAGAGATGTTCATAGCAGCATTATTTGTAATAACCAGAAAGTGGAAAATGGATCACTGGCAGTAGAGTGGATTCATAAATTATGCTATAGTTAGTCATAGAATGAGATACAGCAGAGATACTATGTAAATACTTTAAGCTTTGCAAGCCACATACAGTGTCTGTCACGTATTCTTATTGTTTATTGTTTCCAACATTTTAAAAATGTAAAAACCTGGGTGCTTCAGTGGCTCAGTCAGTGAAACCTCTGACTCTTGATTTCAGCTCAGGTCATGATCTCAGGGTCACAGGACAGAGCCCCTTGTTGCACTCTGCCCTCAGTGCAGAGTCGCCTTGTCCCAATCCCTTTATTCTTCCCTGCCACTCACACATACTCTCTCTCTCAAATAAATAAATACAATCCTTTAAAAAAATGTAATAACTGAGACAGCTGGGTGGCTCAGTCTGTTAAGCCTCTGCTTTTGGCTCAGGTCATGATCCCAGAGTCCTAGGATCGAGCCCCATGTCAGCCTCCCTGCTCAGCAGTAACCTGCTTCTCCCTCTCCCCGTCCCCCACTCGTGCTCTTGCTCTCTCTTAAATACATAAACAAAATCTTTTTTTTAAAAATGGAAAAATCATTCTTAGCTCTCAAGCTATACAAAAACATCTGAGGCCTTTGGTTCAGGGGTACAGTGTGCCATACAGCAAAGAAAATGAACAAACCACAGTTATGTGCAGCAACTTGGGTAAATCACATTAAGAATGTTGAGCAAAGACAGTTCAGACACAAAAGAATAAATAACTATATGATTCTATTTACAAAGTTTTAAAGCAGACAAACTGAAACATAATTTTTAAGGTCCATATTTAAATGGCAGCAGCCAAGGCAAAGTAAGAAAAGTGGTTACATTGAATGAGGGGTTCTGGCAATGTTATATTTCTTGGCCACAGGACTGTTCACTTTGTGGTAAATCAGTGAACTGTATACTTTGGTGTTGGGGCTGTGCCAAGTTTGTTTGCACTTTATGTTATTCTCCCCAATAAAAACAGCAAAAAATATTTGCTCGATAAATGAATGTTCCCTGAACCTTCTTTACTTCATCTATTCAGGCCCCTTCCTTTCAGTGAATAAACATAGTCTAGTGTTAACAGACTAACTCTTTCTTTGACCTGGCCTTGTTTTCAAGTTTGTGTACCATCTTCCTGCATCCTTTGAGCACAAAGCCTCTTTAAGGAGTAGTCTGTGCTTTCTGTTACCATTTCTTGGCTCCTTTTATTCCACAACCTGTTGATTGTTCATTACCACCACTCAACTGAAACTCCTTTTCTTATGGTCACCAGTGATCTGGTTGCTTAAACCAGTGGCAGATTGTTAGGTGACTCTCTGCACCGTTTGTGGACACGATTCATTCCACAGAAGGTTGAGGTCTTGCTACATATACTTAGGATGCAGTGTGAACAAGACTGACAGGATCTTCTGTGGTCTCACAGAGCTTGCATTCTATTAGAGGAGACAAAAAATTAATATTTGAACACATGAAGATAATAATTCCGGATAGTAATAGGAACAATAGGCATAATAAACCAGATTATTTTTGAAATGTGAGGGAAAGGGCAGAAGCAGGAGCCATTTAGATGAGACAGGTAAGAAAAGTGTCTCTGGGAGTATTTGATGCTATTGCCACCTTCTCCCCATTTAGATCTTTCTCCTCACATCTGCTTCTCCTCCCTCCCTAACAGTTTCTCTTTTGGTCTCGTGCTTGACCATTCCTTCTCTGCCTGCTTTTCTCTGTCTCTGCCTGCTTTTCTCTGTTTAATTATGAAAACTTTCTAATGTAATTCACAAAAATAGGATTAATACAGTGAACACATATATCTGTCATGCAGATTCAACAGTCCCCAAGATTTGCCACATTTGCTTCATCTGTTTCTTTTTTCTTTCTCTTTCTTCATTGAAATATTTTAAACATTCCAGACATGCTATTTCTCACCTACTGCAGTTTGCATCACTGTAAAGTATGGATGTTTTCTTACATAACCATACCTAACAAGACACTGCTAAGTATCCACTAATACCAATTCTTGACCAGATTTTTCAGATTCTCTCCGGAACTGTGTCTTTACAGTCCCAAATCACATCTGAACATTTCATTTCTCAAGCTTCTGTTCTTCCAGAACACTCTACCCTGTGTTACCTACCATTTACTTGTAGAAGAAACCAAGACAGTTTTATAGAATTCCACTTTCAGAATATATCTTGTCAAAAGACGACCTCTTGGTATATGAAATAAAAACCATAAAGCCAATCCTATCGCTTACTACAGTAAGAAAGAGAGATCCTGATCTAATAGTGTCTAAGCAGCACAGACCAGTGTTCTTACATAGGGTTTTGGGCGAAGGGTAGAGTTCAAGAATTGGCAGATTTTCAGGGCCATAAGTGGGTTGACATCATCTCTAAGAGTGGTTACTTTGGTGGGACTGTTGTTGATCACTTGGCACTCAGGTGTGGTTGTTGGAGTCAGCCCATTTTTGTCTGGCTGATTTTCACAGATGAAGAGCAGTTACTGATTGGTTGGTTTGGAAAAAACAAAAACTATGTTCACCTAGGCAAGTTGTTTTTGATCAATTGAATGAATTTAAAGCCAGTTCTTGTGGCTCTCTTGTTAACATGGTGACATAACAATTAGCCTTCTAGGAGTGTTGAAATTGTTTTATTCTCCTTATAATATTGTTGAACTTGTTCCTTTGTTGAATTTCTGGTTATTTTTTGGCAAGATTATTTCATAGCTCATGCTGCACACATGAGCCATTGCATCAAATCAGAAGGCTTAGAACACCTGGTTGCCCCACTTTAAGTGACCAGTTCCTATAGTTACATCTGATCCCTCTGTTGCAAAGTTCCTTGGCAGATTTTCAACTAGTGGTTTCAACCATTGGTAACCATTAATTGAAACAATTATTTTATTAGGGATTCAAAAATAGTGATTTTCTATTACTTTTATTCCTTCTTCATTTATTAGCTGATATTTTCCAAAACAATGAACTTTCTCTCATCAACGAGGGCTCTTTAGTTACCTTGAAATAAGGCTCAAACAAGAAAAGCAGAATAAATGTTTGATTCTTTCCTTAATTATTTCCAATTGCCAGAGCCCTGGTTACCTCCAGTGGGGATGGTGTTGAAAGAGTTGGTTTTTATGTTAGTTTTGACTACAACAAACCCATGGGATTTGATAATCAGTGTGATTCAGCATTTACAAACAATTGCATTCATTATTTTTAATGCTCAAATTGTTCTTTTTCTGACCACTGTTTTAATGTTCTTGTTCCCCAGGGTTTCATCTCTGATATGCTTTTCTTCTCTTCTGTGCTCATTTCGATCTTCCCTATAACTACTCTCAGCATTTTAATTATTCTCAAATTACTCTTTCTTACCTTAACCAGACATCAGACCTGTATTCGCATTTACTCACTTGCTTGGCTCTCCAAAAACATGATATGTATGACTTAACATCTTTAAACTAGATTTATCTGTTTGCTGTTCTTTTTTTCTTCTTGTGCTTTCAATTAGCCTCATTTCTAAGTACCCCATTTCCCAAGCCAGAAACCTGAAAATCACTTTTGATTTCTTCCCTTCTCTTGCACATGCAGGTATTGGTCAAATTTGCTTTCAGAAATATTTCAGTGTCCCAGGCGTTTCTTTGCATTGTACTGCTTACAGTTCTCAGATCATGGTGGTCTCTTACTTACACTATTGAGTCAAGCTCCAAAGTAGAATGCTTACAACCTACCACCACTTCCCACTCCAGATCAGTCTATACTGCCCTTGGAGTTACCTTGTTGAAAATAAATTTGGTCATGTTATTCCACTGTTTAAAGACCTCTGGTATATCCTTATTACCTAATTTGGCAGTATTTTCCCAGATTTGTTGAACAGAATGCTCCCCCTACAAGATGTGAATAGGTCTTCTCTGAAAAAGAGGTACTGGGAGCAAATGTTTAGAAAAATACTGATTTCTTTACTTTAGATTTTTCAGCCTTTTATATGCATGTACTTTATTCTGTGTTTCCAACAAGGGGTATAATAGATAGCATTCCACAAATTCATTGGATCATGAAGTATTTTGTTGTTGCTGCTGAGTATCTAGAGAAATCAAGGTTATTTAGTAAGATGTTGGGGGAACACTGGCCAAGTGAATAAATTCTCAACCTTTAAATTGCATTTAAGGAGATCCCTGGAAGGCTCAGTGGTTTGGCACCTGCCTTCGGCCCAGGGCATGGTCCTGGAGGCCTGGGATCGAGTACCGCTTTGGGTTCCCTGCGTGGAGCCTGCTTCTCCCTCTGCCTGTGTCTCTGCGTGTCACCCTCTCTCTCACTTTCTCTCTCTCTCTCATAAATAAATAAAATCTTTTAAAAAATAAATAAATAAATTGCATTTAAGGCCTTTCACAATCTCTCGTGTTAAATTAGATATCCCCTGATATTCCCTTAGCAGTCTTTCCATACGTCCTTCTGAATATGCCTCTTCACGTACTAGGTTTATCCTTGGGTTATCCATCTCCGTCTTCCCCCACTGACTTGATGGGGTGCTATCTTTATCTGTATCCTCAACACTAAGGAATATCTGGCACATAGTAGCTCAGTAACAACTCACTGAATAATAAATGGATGTATTTCTCAAATAGACCTTTCTCTGCTAGCCATTTCCCCAGCTCTTTAATTATTTTCATACTTAGAGGATCATTAGTTTCCTTAATTTATAAATTAGAAAAAAAATAAAATTATATATTAGAGCTGAAACTGACCTTCAAGCTCATTCAAGCTGGTGGGTTTCAGACTGTACCTTAGACTCTTAGATGTTCCACAGACCTCTTTCCCACCAGCTCTTCTTCCCTGTAGGGCTATTAAAGGGAATGGGAGGAAAAAATAGGCATATGATGCACATGTTCTTTTAGCAGTTGTAAATAGTGGATTTCTTAAATTCCTTTTGAAAAAGGGTTCCAAGGCTACATTTTGGGAGCCATTGATCTAATAGTCCCCTTGCTTATAAAGAAGTGGTAACAGACCCAAGAGAATTGTCTTTTCCCAAGGTCACAAAGTTCTTAGTAACAGTGCCAGAACTAAGACTCAGATGATCTTACTGTCACAGCAGTGCTTTTTGCAAAATTTATAAAAATGGAAAAGTTTGTTAGAATATTATGGACTGAAATTCTATTAAGTGTTCACACAAAAACCTATATACAAATGTACAGAGCATCTTTATTTGTAGAATCCAAAACTGGACACAATCCTGATGCCCTTTAATAGGTAAATATATAAACTGTGATACATCCATGCCATGGAATGCTACTCAACAACTAAAAGGAATGATTTATTGATACATGCAACCACTTGGATGAATCTCAAAGGAATTTATGCTGAGTGAAAAAAGGTTACATACTTTATAATTATATTTACATAACATTCTTAAAATGACAAAATTGTAGAAATGTAGAATAGATTTGTGATTGCCAGAGGTTAAGAATTGGAGAGGGAAGGAGACAGGTGTAGTTATAAAGGGACAACATGAGATATGCTGGTAGTAATGAACTATTGAGTATCTTTACTGTGGTGGTGGATACAGGAACCTATACATGAGGTAAAATGGCATAGAACTTACACATTGAGTGAACTTACACAATGGGTGCAGTTAAAACTGGAGACATCTGAGTGAGATCAGTGGATTGTATCAATGTCAGTATTCTGGTTGTTATAGTATACTATAGTTTGGTAAAATGTTACCTTTGGGGAAAACTGGGTAAAAGGTATACAGGATCTATTTGTATTATTTCTTACCGCTTAGTATAAATCCACAATTATCTTAAAGTAAAAAAGATTAATTTTAAAAATTAAAAATAAAATACAAATACCTCCAAAAAATAAAATGTTACTATGTGGATTTATTCTTTAGAGCCAAACTTGGGATGCCTCAGTTTTTGAGTCCTGAAGCCCAGAGTCTCTTACGAATGCTTTTCAAACGAAATCCTGCAAACAGATTAGGTAAAATTTGTAATTAATTTTTTTTGTTTTTTTTTTTTTTGGTTTATTGGTCTTTGGGGTTTTGGGGTGGGGGGTGGATATTTGTTTTGTTGTGGAATTATGATATATTAGGACAAATGTTAAAAGCAAAGGCTTGGGGATCCCTGGGTGGCGCAGCGGTTTGGCGCCTGCCTTTGGCCCAGGGCGCGATCCTGGAGACCCGGGATCGAATCCCACGTCAGGCTCCCGGTGCATGGAGCCTGCTTCTCCCTCTGCCTGTGTCTCTGCCTCTCTCTCTCTCTGTGTGACTATCATAAATAAATAAAAAATTTTTTAAAAAAGAAAACAAAATTAAAAAAAAAAAAAAAAGGCTTGACGCCTGGGTGGCTCAGCGGTTGAGCACCTGCCTTTGGCCCAGGGTGTGATCCTGGGGTCCCAGGATCAAGTCCCAAATCAGTCTCCTCACAGGGAGCCTGCTTCTCCCTCTGCCTCTGCCTCTGTCTCTGTCTCTGCCTCTGTCTCTGCCTCTCTCTCTCTCTCTCTCTCTCATGAATAAATAAATAAAATCTTTCAAAAAAGCGAAGGCTAAATAAAGTATATATTCGTCCCTGAAGTAAAATTACCATTTAATCAAAAAATTTAAACCATTTTTTGATAGGTGCAGGACCAGATGGAGTTGAGGAAATTAAAAGACATTCATTTTTCTCAACAATAGACTGGAATGTGAGTATACATGAAGATTTGCTTGAATTTTTTTATAATTAATACATGTCTAAGTCTCTTTTTTTTTCCTCCAGAAACTGTACAGAAGAGAAATTCATCCACCTTTTAAACCTGCAACTGGCAGGCCTGAAGATACGTTCTATTTTGATCCTGAGTTTACTGCAAAAACTCCCAAAGGTAAGGAGAAAATGTGAAAACCTAAATATAACAGTGTGTGTGCGTGTGTATGTGTGTGTATAATACTCATGTCTCCCCTTCATACCATATCCTTCCTGCAGTAACTAGATAATTAGTAAATCCTTTACAGCATTTTATAGCAGTCAAGTTCCTTGTTAAATCTTTTAGCAAATTAGGTTATGCCTTAAACTTTGATACTATTTATGTGAAAAAAAAATCTTTGGTTGTGTGTTTATTTACCTGTAGCTATTTTTACATGAAATAATCTTTTAGTATAGATAGTACTCTTTAAAACTCTAATATTAGTTAGTATTTTGGAAGTACTTTTTTAGTTCAATTCCAAAACATAACTTAAACTTTATATGAGGTGTGACCATCTCAAAATGATTTATATCCTGTGTCATGCTTTATTCTAAAATTACATAAACATTGACTGTTATAGAGAAATTATCTTTGAAATGGTAATCTGTATTTCATTAAATTAGTGTATGCATGCATGTAATGGTGTGCTCTGCACTCTAATACCCTGTTGTTTAAGTGTACTAGACCCCAGGTTTATCACTGACAAACAAATAAATAAAAAGTATATTTGTATATATTTTCTATACAGTACATCACTTAAACCTCATTGTAAAGCTTTCGAGACAATATCCTCATAATTTGTGTTAATAAGCATTGATGGATGTTTATTTTTATTAGACAGTCTTAGAAATTAGGATTAATACATGAACAAAATTTCATCAAATATATGAATAGTGATATGCATAGAATTGGTGATATATGGTAATGTTTTACTTTACTTTCTCATTACAATTTGGCCTGATAGAGGAAAAATTTCAGAAAAGAGCAGTTCTATATTGTATTCTTCCCAGATTGGTTCTCTTAACAGTGGTCTTCAGTATAATACTGTTACATTGAATTAAAATGCACTAAACAGTATTTATTGCTGAGAATATCAAGCTGATGTTAAAAAAGAACTTTGTATGGAGTTGATATTTAAATATATTTGCCTGTTTGGTTTTTGCTTTCCCTTAGCCTTTATAGCATGATTATAAATATTAGTATGCTTAATTGTGTGTTTATATTTATGAATTATACATTTGTTATGCATGCTTTTATTGTTTTTATAGTGAATATTATATTTTAAAAGCATTTTTCTGTTTTTGTTACTGCTAGTAGATTCCACATAAACAATTTGAGTAACAATATATGTCATGTCATAAAACATATTTTAAGGACTGCATACCATGATTGTCTTAGAAATTATTTTCGTTCCTTATATATATATAAATATAGTAAATTTTAACATGTAGTTTAGATTTCCAGATTCTGATATTGTATATTGAGGCCATCAGACTAAATTCCTTTCTCCTAAATTATCTGTGGATGAACCCTGTATCTCCCTCTCACCAGGATCCATAGCATTTTTAGGTTATCATTTAAGGTTGCACCATCTAATATGGTAGCCAATAGTCACATGGGGTTATTTCAATTTAAATTAATTAAAATTTAAAATTTTGTTTCTCAGTCACACTAACCACATTTCAAAAGGTTAGGAACTGCATATGGCTACTGGCTACCATATTGAACAACACGATAAAGAAAATTTCTATCACTACAGGAAATTCCATGAGACCATGCTAATTTAGAATAACATTAGCCTAGTAATTTTCATCGATTTATTATATTCTTCAATGAATTAGCTATTTTCTGGGCTCAGAGGAACTTGGATGTTAGAGTTGTGATGCCAATAAGCCATCAGGACAGAGCTGATTGAGTGTTACTGAGTTATCCTGGAAGCCCTGAATGCCTAAAAAGTGGAATTCCAGAATAAGAGAAAGGTCATACTGTCAACAGTTCTTCTTCCCTTAACTTACCATTCAGAGTATAACCTTCTTAGTAATGTATTATTCTTTTCAGATTCACCTGGCATTCCACCTAGTGCTAATGCACATCAGCTTTTTCGGGGGTTTAGTTTTGTTGCTATCACCTCAGATGATGAAAGCCAAGCTATGCAGACAGTTGGTGTGCATTCAATCGTGCAGGTGAGTGAATGTCTAAGTAATTTAAAATTTGAAATGTTGTAAGATATGATTCACTATGTGAATAATTAGATTAGATTTGATCTGATGATTTTAAGTGAGCAGCTTAAAATACATTTTATATCATTGACTTACTCTTAGAAATTCCTTTCATATGCCTTTAAAAAGATAGGGTACCTAAGTGGCTCAGTTGGTTAAGTGGCCAACTCTTGATTTCTGCTCAAGTCATGATCTCAGTGTCATGAGATCAGGCCCAAGGCCAGCCCCACTACTTGGTGGGAAGTCAGCTTAACATTCTCCCTCTGCCCCAGTGTGTGCACGTGCTCATGCTCAATACCTCTCTCTCTCTCTCTCCCTCTTTCTCTCTCTCATAAATCAATCAATCCATCTATGTATCTATCTTTTTTTTAAAGATTTTATTTATTTATTCATGATAGAGAGAGAGAGAGAGAGGCAGAGACACAGGCAGAGGGAGAAGCAGGCTCCACGCAGGGAACTCGACGCGGGACTCGATCCCAGGACTCCAGGATCGCGCCCTGGGCCAAAGGCAGGCACTAAACTGCTGAGCTACCCAGGGATCCCCCTATCTATCTATCTTAAGGGAAAAAAGATTGCATGCACCAGAGTCCTGGATACTGATCTAACTTGAAAGGGGAATTCTAAGAGAGTTGAGATGCATATCACCATCTTGTCTCTACACTCTCCTATGCCTCAAAATGTTTATCAGGCCTAATTTGTTTCATCTTCTGCCTCTGTCAGGTCAGCCTTGATGAACTAAGATCTCCTGGTTCCCTGATGGCTTGGAACAGGGCTCAGCAGATTTGTTCTGTAAGGGCCGGTTAATAAATATTTGAGGCTTTGTAGGCTATATGATCTCTGTTACAACTACTCAACTCTGACAGTGTAGCATAAAAGCAGCCATGGACTGTAGCTAAATGAATGAGTGTGGCAGTGTGCCAATAAAACTTTATTTATAAAAACTAGTATTAAAACAAATTTGGTCCATAGGCTATACAGTTCGCCAATTTCTGCTATAGAAATACATAAGAAATAAAAGTGAACTTCAGCCTTATATTTTCCAAGTTTTGTGTCCTTGTTCTTTTGGAGTCCCCGTTGCTATTTAATAGAAATGGTTATAGATACTACCTTAGGATGTCCCCCACCCCATTATCCCATCTGTGTATCAGAGTTGGAGAATGAGGTAAAAGCCGCAGAAGCAGGTTTCCAGATGTCTGTATGCCTGTAACACGAGACTGAACTAGTAAATGTTATTAGAGGAACACAAGTAGTACAAACCATTAGATGTATTTCTTCCCATCCTAGTATCATGGAAAGATAAATTTAATTCATCTTCTGAATTATAGAAGGAACTAGATATATCTTTTGAAGCACTGATTGTTTTTAGGGCACTAATTAGTGCTTGGATTTGCTTAATGATGAATTTGCTTGAAGATGAAGTTGCTTTTGCTCTCAAGTTTTCTTCGCAAGTTAGTCATCTTGCTTTCCACTTTCTAGAAAACCAATTTAAACACTAGTTTTTAAATAAATTTCATGGTTAAAGTAGTTTGTTCCTTTTACTATAGCAAGCATGTGATGTATGGCAGGTTTTTAAGTTATAACTTCTGTACCTAACATAGAAATCACAAACATATATTCTACAGAATTCAAATTCTAACCGATACACAGTTTGTAGACATTGGTAGGCAGGAGGCGGGTCTCCTTTCAGTATCGCCAAGGACAGCACAACTTCCCTCAGCCTGCTTATGAAACTACTAATTTACTAGGCATCGTCCTACCATATGTTATCAGTCCTTAACCTATTAATAGCTTCTCTAGCAGAAATGTATTGAAGCTTTGACTTGAGAGTGGAAAATGGAGGGCATGGCTACTGATAATCCACAATGACGATAATAGGTGTCACCTTCAAATATGTTATTTTTATTTAATCCTCACCATTACCCTCTAAGAAAACATAGTTTAGGGTTGCGCAGTCTGCAAGAGGAGCATCTGAGACAAGAATCCCAATGTTCTAATTCTGAATCCTCCTAAATATTTTCTTCTATACCAGAGACTTTAAACTTCTCCCTATTTGCAAAAGTACTTTAAAAGACCTAGCATCAGTTGGGGAGTGCAATAGGGCTCAGTCACAGGCAACCCCTTACCAAGTAACTCTGCATTTTCGGTTTTACATATTCAAATTTTTTAGCATAAGCTTTTTCTTAAAAGCCTATTTCTTGCTGTACATTTTATGGCAAACATTCTAAAATACACAGTTGTGGGGATGCATGGGTGGCTCAGTCGGTTGAGCATCTACCTTTGGCTCAAGGCATGACCCTGGAGTCCTGGGATCGAGCCATACGTCGATCAGGGAGCAGGGAGCCTGCTTTTCCCTCTGCCTTTCTTTCTTTCTCTCTCTCTTTCTGTGTCTCCCTTGAATAAATATAAACTATTTAAAATAAATAAAATACACAGTTGTGGAAAAATAAATGCTGTAAAGATTCATTTTTAATTTTTGCTTATATTCCTTTATATTGTTAATATCAGCAATGCATAATGAGTAACATATTCCTCTATTATGAATTATACCATTGTCATTACAAAACTCTTTGTCAATTTATAATTGTGTTTGTAGCAGTTGCACAGAAACAGCATTCAGTTTACTGATGGATATGAAGTAAAAGAAGATATTGGAGTTGGCTCCTACTCTGTTTGCAAGAGATGCATACATAAAGCTACAAACATGGAGTTTGCAGTGAAGGTAAATATTTTTAGATTTAAAATTCAACTCTGGGGTGCCTGGGTGGCTCTGTTGGTTGAGCATCTGACTCTTAGCTCAGGTCTTGAACTCAGGGTCATGAGTTCAAGCCCCATGCTGGGCTCTATAGTACCTAAGGTCCTCTATGCCCAGCATGGAACCTACGTTTTAAAAATTAAGAATAAATTAAAAAATAAAATACAGCTCTACCAGTTGTTATTCACACATGTCAGTACAAGTTAAAATTAAATTTTTCTTTGGCAAATGTGCCTTTCATTTTTTTAAAAAGGTAAATTTAAATATCTGCCTATAGCAACCTTCAGGAATCTCAATTTGGAACCATGGATTCACCTGTAAACTAAAGGCAGGTAGCGTACCTTTGGTTTGCTCAAGGCAGTAGTACATCTGACTTGATTTTTAATAGCATCTTCTTACTCTAAAAAGTAATATGGGGGCATTTTGTGGTCTTGAGTGTCAGGGACTTCCTCAAGATTGTATGCCAAATTTTATGTGTTTACATTTTTCTGGCAAAAATGTTCATATTACCAAAAAAAAAATGTTCATATTGTCCTTCACATATAAAAGGATCTGTGAACTGATAAAAGGAAAAGACCACTGTTACAAAATTTATTATCATTAGCTGTTTTAATTTCATTGTTTCATTCATTGTTTTAATTTCATTCAAGACAATAAGAATTTTTGAAGCCAAATCATATGGCTCTATGATAAAGTTTGAATTACAGACCTGTAGCTATAAGTGAAAAAATACTACATTCAAGTCTCTGCCTTTTCACTTCTTGGGATGGTAGTCACTGCTCTCCCAATACAAGCAATTTAAGTAATGTCTAAGGCTCTTAATTTATTTTGGACCTTAGAACTGGTCTGTAAGTGTGGGTAGCTCATGTTTACTTACATGAAGAGAAGCATTAATTGTTTTTACTTCTGTATATCCATCTGTCTTTCTAGATCTAATATGATTTCACTGTGCAAAAATAAAAATAAATGTGTTTTATATATGCATAGCAAATATCTATGAAAGACACACACATACACAAAAAAATTGTTATTACTATTCTAAACTTGGATGTAATTGCTTTAAAAATCGTCAGTGTCCAGCTTTCTGTCAGATATAAGGATAAACCATAGAAATGCATGTTAATTTGCTCTTCTCCTACTCATTGCTCTTAGTGAAATCTGGGGTACATAGGAATTTTCAGATTGCTTACGAGAAAGGAGAGAAGGTGAGTAATGCACATGATGGGCAGTTTAAGGATGTGTCTTGCCTCCATAAACACATCAGAAAAAGAGCAGAAATACCCTGAGGTCCCCTTTGAATTACAGAAACCAGGAACAGTATACCAAAACCTCAAGAATATCTTCAAGCTATTTGTGGATTCTTGTGACTTAAATTAGATTCATAAAATCAATCCTAACACAGCTTCATTCTGCTGAAATTACCACAAATCTAAGATCTACAAACACAAGTATGTGATATAAGCTCTGCTCAGATTAGCAGATCAAAGAAAATGTTGCTAGGAATAACACCTCCCAGTGTGTTCTGGTTTTCAAAAGACTAGTCCCAGATCATCTCCCTTGAATTAGGATGTCTATTCCATATACCTTTCCTCTTAATCATCTATTTGCCTAATTCCACACTGTCATTTGCATTTGATTACAGTGTACACCTATGTTTGTATTCCCTGTTCTCCACATACAGAACTGTTTTACAACTAAATCCATTTCAGATAACAGATTTGATTCATACTTTGAGTTGCAAGCTTTTTCCTAGATTGCTGGAGCATTTGAGTATTTGTTGTGTACATTAATTACTAAGCTCTTTTAAAATTGAAAATATAAAGGTCACAAAATTTGTTTGAGACTACCCTCTGGACAAAAGAAAGCTGAACTTGTCCTTTTAAAAATATAATATCACTTTAACAGATTAAAACATTAAGAGATGTATTTTTAAGAAGCAGCTGACCTAAAAGGGTTGAAAAGCTACATTAGTATTTTATTTTATTTTATTTTATTTTTAAAGATTTATTTATTTATTTATGAGAGAGAGAGTGAGAGAGAGAGAGAGGCAGAGACACAGGCAGAGGGAGAAGCAGGCTCCATGCCGGGAGCCCGACGCGGGACTCGATCCTGGAACTCCAGGATCACGCCCTGGGCCAAAGGCAGTCCCCAAACCGCTGAGCCACCCAGGGATCCCCTACATTAGAATTTTAAAGGGCTTTATCATAATAATTAAACTTAACTCTAGCCAAGTAAAACTCTTGGTGTGGTTTCTCTGCTTAGCTTTCTGCCTAGCTTCAAAAATAAGCTTGTTCTACTTAACTGTTAATTAATTTTTTATAAGTAGCTTACAACTAATGGGTTATTCCATTGAAGCATTTTATTAAAGGAAATAAAGTTAATTCAATAAACAGATGCTAGTGGCAGTATTATAGATACATCTTGTTCTTAATTATATGTATTGATAAGGGTTAAAAGTTGACTGAGCTTCCAAGGTTTTAAGACATTCGGGGATGGAAGAAAAATACCTTTTCTTGGGGCTTTTGAGTGTTTAGTAAGTCCTAAACTTAGACTGGCTTTCAAATTTTGATTAAACAGTCTGGCCAGGTACTAGAATAAAACTGGTTGGTAAATGGCTCATATGTCCAGTATTTATGTAAGATAATACCTAAGGTCTGTAGCTGTGCATACTTAAGGTTCGTGACCTTAATAGTTCATGAGATTTTATGATAAATATTTGCCTTTTAGATTATTGATAAAAGCAAAAGAGATCCAACAGAAGAAATTGAAATTCTTCTTCGTTATGGACAGCATCCAAACATCATTACTCTAAAGGATGTAAGTAGTAGATTCTTGAACTCCAGTAATTTGAGTCACTTGTCCAGCTCACATTTGGAATGTTTTCAAATATCATGTGATAGACCAAGAACTTGATAATACTAAGTTTTAAAAAAATTGACTAAGGACAACATGTATAGCATAATTTAAGTTCTAAAGAAAAACATGTTTAATTTTTGTACTTTGCTTTAAGAAGAAAAGCATTGCTGACATTATTGCTTTTAATATCTATATTTATTGGAACATTTGGGTAGTGATTAGTATTAGGAATTGACTAGTCTCATGCTCCATGTTCTCCCCAGACTGTCTTCCATAGTACTGCCAGAGAGAGCAAACACTTGGATATAACCACGTTACTCCCCTGCCTACAGTTCATACCCTGCTTCACCTCCAGTCTGCCTTCCTCTGTCTGCAGTGGTTTTCACACTTCCTCTCATACCCCATGCTCGAACCATGCTGCATGTACATGCAACCATGTACATACACATCTTTAAACTTTCCTCCTTTTCTCATGCTGCTCTTTGAATTTATGGTTTCCTCAATCAACAATACCACTTCCCTTCTTTGCCTGGCCAACTACCGTACATCTAGAACTTTGCTAAAACATTACTCGCTCCAGGAAGCCTGTCCTGCCCATCACCACACCCCAGACAAGTGAGGTATCTTTTCCTTGCTACCTGTGGTTTTTATCATAACAGAGCTGTTGGCAAAGGGTATGAACTCCCCAGACAGTATTAAATCTTCTCTTGCTGATGGTGCTCACATAGGATCAAAGGCTGTATCAGAGTTGTAGACCTGATATGTCATGTGGCCAACTAAGCCAGAGGACTTCTAAGATACTTTGCCTTTCACCTCTGAGATTTTGTGAATTCCAAAGGTTAATCTCCCTTCTTACTAACCCAAACTCCCAGTTTCCTCAGATTAATTTATCACTGCATTGTTAGGAGAATGTTAGCTTGGTTCCATTAAATGTGAAGCTGTGTAACTTAAGTGACTCTTTGATATAACCTCCAAGAATCCAACTAAGTAAATCAAAAAGGAGGTGTAGAAAATACTTTCTCTCATCCTTGCCTTAGAAATTCCGTAAGCTGTCACTGTTTTTACATCTTTCCTCCTTCCTTCATTTCAAATTTTAAAGTCTCTAAAATTCTCCCTACTTTTATTACAGCATCTCCAACATTTTTTTAAACTCTTGTTTCTATGTCTGTTTCTACTAGAATAAAACATTGAGGATGGGTATCTTGTTTTCTCCATTTTAGGGGCCCCAGTACATGGTACCTCTTATGGAGCTAAATAAAAGTGTTCAGTAACCCTGTGGTGAGGGAGAATAAAAGGAACTGAAGTTTAATAAAGGGGTTATTTCAGTTTGGGATTGCCTGGAGTACAATTCCGAAATTAAAATGAGCTTTTTATTTCTACGTTAGGAGTAAACTGGTATACTTCTGTGGAGTTAGGTGGAATTTCTTTTCACTGCTTAATCTTCCTACTTAATTCTTGCCACAACTTGTCTTTGAGTATAATCAAAACCAGAATAATTCATTGTACTGTGTATGTAAATACAAAAGTTCTGCAATTGTAGAAGTTCCAGGAAAATACAGGCGTGTGTCTTTATTCTAGTCTCTGCTGTCATCAGTAGATAGAAAGATCAAGAGAAACAAACCCTGAGAGCAAAAGTTCAGTGCTTCTTCATATACACTGCCCATAGTTACTTTGATTGCCATGACTTACGTTTCACAGAAGGAAATTACAGTTTATTTTTCTGACATTCAATCTAATCAATTCCTATTTTAATATTCTTGTATTTACATAATTGTTTATGAATTTTATGCCTTCTATTGACTGTGATCAGTAAAATTTTCCTTGACTATAAAATGAATTTTAATTTCTCTTGAATATGCTAAACTTTGTTCTGAGCTTCAAATAATTTTTTACATTTTGATCTTGAATTTTACAGGTATATGACGATGGAAAATACGTGTATGTAGTGACAGAACTTATGAAAGGGGGTGAATTGCTGGATAAAATTCTTAGACAGAAATTTTTCTCTGAAAGAGAGGCCAGTGCTGTCCTGTTTACTATAACCAAAACTGTTGAATATCTTCATGCACAAGGGGTAAGTCTTTCCAACATTTTATATATATGTGTACACACACACACACACACACACACACACACACACATACACATACACCTTAACCTTTTTATTAACCTTTTCTTTCTTAATGTTTGGAATAAAATTATAAAGGTAGAAATTACTTTATGCATTGATGGAAAATAACTATGATTAGCTTAATTATTCTGCTGTTCTTCCTCTAAATAAACTTCTCCCACCGAACTTGAAGGGATACTTTGAAATCCTAACTTGTTTATATTAAATTCTTAGGCTTCCTAAGAAAAAGCAAGTGAGGTCTTCTGACCTAGAAGACCTATCACTGTTTTTGCTAGGCCACTCTGTACTCTTGAGAACTGGGTCTGTTGCAAGTTTAGAAGCAGAACCAAAGAATCATGGGTTATATTCAGTTATAAAAGGAAATTAAGGGCTTATTTCTTAAGGAGTTTATTTTCAATACATTATTCTCATTCTGTTTGTGTTTGCTCCTAGACGCTAACAAGTGGAATGTGTTAATTTCATCCTACAGCTTCTTGACTTCTAGCTGGTCAAGATTTGCCTAGTAACTAGCTCAAAATTCATGTGACTCTGTATTCTCTGAAGAATTGATGACTTTGCAGTCATCTGAGTCTTCTCTGTTCTTTTCCCATTGCATCAGCAGTAATTAGTTGTCTGGAGAAATAATGTTCTCAATGTTAGGAACTAAAACTGAGGAGATTGATTAGAATCTAGACTCAGAATTCAGTAGTAGAAAAGACATAAATCTGATAAGGAATATCAGTAGGCTTATATGCAAGAGAAGTATTTTTTTTTTCAAGAGAAGTATTCAAGTAAGTAAGTAAAGGGGGAAAATAATACAGAATTCTAAAGGAGTTAATATCTTTTTGTATGTGTGACATTGTCACTTAGATCAAATAGACAATACTAAAAGTCTGGACTTTTTTTTCCTTTTTACTCCTAAACCTCATGCCTGTTCCATGAGCCTGTTGGTGCAAGTTTGTTGTATACCTCATCATACAAACTGTTTCCTGTACTTAGAATGACCATCCCTCACTGTTCTGGCTTGTTCATTCTATTCCTCAGGTCTTGGATCAGATGTTACCTCCTCTAGAGACCCATCTCTAATCTGTTTATTCTCTGCCTCCCCCACTACTATGTAAGCTCATAGCATGGAAAGGCAAAGATCTTATGTGTCTTGTTCACGATAGTTCCTTATATAATACCCTGGCACATGATAGGCATTCAATATTTGTTGAATGATTGAGTAACCTAGAGACAGATACTATTGCTATTTGCATTTTACCATAACCTACTTAATCAATTGGACAAAGAGGAGGGAAGTACATGCTACTTTTTTCTTCCTCCTTTCCTTGCCCCAATTCTGTATTAGAGAGTTATATTTACATTATCAGCATTTTATAATAAGATAATTTAAAGGTCAGCACTCATCATCTTGTTGAGTACGTTGCTTGTCAGTTTGTGAATAAAGAGTTTTCCATAATGGAAATGTATTGTTAATGTACCTCTTTAATTTGTATTTCAACTAGGTGGTTCACAGAGACTTGAAACCTAGCAACATTCTTTATGTGGATGAATCTGGCAATCCAGAATCTATTCGGATTTGTGATTTTGGCTTTGCCAAACAGCTAAGAGCAGAAAATGGTCTTCTCATGACTCCTTGTTATACTGCAAATTTTGTTGCACCAGAGGTAACTGTGAAATTATTTGCTTCCAGTATTTCAGTATATTTAAAAACTCATTTGGGGGCACCTGGGTGGATCAGTAGTTGAGCGTCTGCCTTTGGCTCAGGTCATGATCCTGGGATCCTGGGATTGAGTCCTGCATCAGGCTTTCCACAGAGAGCCTGTTTCTCCCTCTACCTATGTCTCTGCCTCTCTCTGTGTGTCTCTAATGAAGGAAGGAAGGAAGGAAGGAAGGAAGGAAGGAAGGAAGGAAGGAAGGAAGGAAGGAAGGAATATTTTTAAAGCCTCATTTGCTGTGTTTAATATAGCATAGTTAATAGTTGTTTAATTGAAGACTTACTGAACAAATAATTAAAATAAATGTCAGCTCTTTTTCTTCTGATGGCAATTTATCCTGTCCTCAGCCCCCTACTGCTTAGTCCACTATAATCCTTTCCTTGCTCTGCCTTCTGTCTTCCTACATAATCACACATCTGTAGAGGTCTACTATCACTAACACTTTTGTACTTGTGAGCGCATGGAATTAAACGGAAACTAGCTTATTCTCATTCTTTCCTAATCCTTCTAATTTCCTGGTTTAGTCACCATCTTCCTGTATTTCTGAGGCTAATGCATCATGGTCTCTTCTTGTATTTAGCTTCGTAACTAGGTATCATCTGTTATCCCCTAAAATCAATTCAAGGTTCTTCTGTTCACAGAACTACCATCTTAGCCCCTGCTTCCTTCACCATATCCCAAATGACTACTAGAGCCTAGCTGCACCCTGCTACCTCTCTGGTTCTTGTGATCATTCTGTAGAAGAGCTCTACAGTGAGTTACTGAAGGCTTCTTCAAGCACTGCTTTGATTGAGTTGCTTCTTTTCCCCATTGTAGCAAATCTAAAATCCACTGCTTTATCCTCAAGATTTCTTCTTTTTATAATCACTGTTTAAAAAATATAACTATGAAATATGTAATAAAAAATAAGTTACCCCTAATATAGGGCTTATGTGCCAGTAACATATGTTAGCTGATTTTATCCTCACAAATACAGTTTACATATAATAATTTCTTCTCATCATAACAATGTGAAGCAAAACTTTCATTCAAATTTTACAGGAAACCAGGTGCACAGTAAGAGGTTATGTAATTTGAGGTCAGATTTGAGATTCGATCCCAGGCAATATGGCTGCAAAGTATATGCTTTTACCATTAGATATTTCACCAAAAAGTGATAATAGTTGGTAATGTTAGGACACTTGGATTATAGAGCTGGATTTCCTCCTCTATTTTCTAAACTTTTTGTAATTTTATTACTTTTGAAATATAAAGACTACTTGCACCTGTTCTCCTGGTGGCACCAGAACTAATGAGGGACAGACTTTTTGCTTGTTTGTCCACATATCCACAGCTTCTAACACATACTAGTGTCCAAGCATGGTCACTTCATCTAGCCATCTTGTTTTTCTTCTTGAGTGTTTCATGCTTCAGATGAGCAATCTGCTTCTGGAAATCACTATATAGCTGTTTTGCCTTTGCATGTTGAAATGAAAGTTTTTGCTTCAAAACAGTTTTTTGCTTCAAAGCCTCTAAATTCATCTTCTTAAGGAAATCTTCCATGATTAAATTCTCCTTAGACTTGACTTTTTAACTCTGTCTCAATTTACCACTTAATCACCCAAGTTAAAACTTGGAAGTCTTTCTGAAATCCTCCTTCTCCATTATTTCTCTACATCTGGTCAGTCACCAAACCTTTCCACTCTGATTTCTGACTATTCTAGATCTCTTTTCCCTTTCCTTATACATCCCATCTCAACGGACTCCTTCCTATTTTATTTTTACATCTTTTTCTCTCCATGTCGTGCCTTAGTGTGGTTCCTCGGAGCCTTTCACTTAGTTTTCTACAAATTGCCTCCTATCAGATGGCCTTGTTTCCAGTCTGTCTTTTTGCCAGCATTTCCTCTATTCCTTGAGTTTCTCTTTTGGTATACACATCTACTTATTTTTATTTCCCTGTTTAATGCTTCAATGACAACAGATTGCCTACAGGAAAATATTTTAATTCCTTAACAAGATATTTATAAAAGTCCTTCTTAGTTCTCTCTGGTGTCCCTACCTAGACACTTGGTCACACTGAATCCTTGCCTGTCCTTAAGCATGCTCTGCTCTCCTTGACTCTGCCCTTTAAGTGTCATCTGCTCTCCTCTACCTCCTCCCTTTACCTCCCAAATTCTTATAGTCCCAGTACAAGAAGGCTGTAGCTTCCTTCTCTCTCCATATTAAGAATGAATTGTTTTGGGGCTCCTGGGTGGCTCAGTCATTTAAGCATGCAACTCGACTTCAGCTCAGGTCATGGTCTCAAGGTTGTGGTATCAAGTCTCTTGTGGGGCCCCATGCTCAGCAGGGAGTCTGCTCAAGATTCTCTTTCTCCCTTTGCCCCTCCCCCCACTCACTGTCATGCGCTCTATCTCTAAAATAAATAAATAAATCTTAGAAACAAAAAAGAATGGTTTCCTCATCTTTCTACCCATAACACCTTAGGCATAATTTTGTTATAATACTTAACATGTTAAAAAAAAATACTTAACATGTTGAATTATTAACTATATATATATTTTTATTTCCCCTGCCATATTTTAATTTTCTTAAGGAAGCAAGAGTGTTTTGAATTTATCACTGTTCAAGCCTGATAATAGTTGTTGATTACTAAATGCTCAAGTGAATCATATTTTATATATGTAAAAGTATAGTTTTGCACTGTATCATTTGTACTTTTATATGTTCCTAAAAGTTCTATTTTATATAACCATTTCTGCAGCCTCATACAAAATGAATATAAATTCATTTAAATAAGAAACTTGGAAGCAGAGAACAAAAAAGAAACTTCCCTTTAGTTTTATAGTCCTCTATATGCCATGATGGCACTCAATAAATGCTAATTCAAATACCAAAACTAAATTTATATGTGTATATATATATGTGTGTAATATATATATAATTACTTATAGAATATTCTAGAACAGGATTAATATATTGCCTTTTTGTTAATCATGTTCTGTTGAGGTTTTTCTTAACTACATTGATAGAAGATATAGTATAGTTCGGCCTATTCTAATCTCTAAATTCAAATCTCGGTGGTATGTTAATACTAATTTTTACTTTTTCTAGGTTTTAAAGCGACAAGGCTATGATGCTGCTTGTGATATATGGAGTCTTGGTGTCCTCCTCTATACAATGCTTACTGGGTGAGTGAACCATATTTTGTAAGCATTTATTCATCAATATATTGTTCAAATTATCTAGTTTTATTTTTTTAATCTCTGTGTTATAGTATCTTCTTTTCATGTTATCTAATAATACAGTCCTGTGGGTGTGTGTCTCTTTATATATACTACATTTAACTATATCATTACTGGGGATCCCTGGGTGGCTCAGCGGTTTAGTGCCTGCCTTTGGCCCAGGGCGTGATCCTGGAGTTCCAGGATCGAGTCCCACGTCAGGCTCCCCGCATGGAGCCTGCTTCTCCCTCTGCCTGTGTCTCTGCCTCTCTCTCTGTCTCTGTCTCTCTCTCTCTGTGTCTCTCATGAATAAATAAATAAATCTTTAAAAAAATAAGTATATCATTACTGATTTTCTATAATGTACCATTTATTAATGTCTTAAGGTCTTAACTTGATTTTTTCCATTACCTTTTTTGTACACTTATGTTGTAAACATACACTATTTTAAATATTTTATTCTAACGTGTCATATCTTAAAATATTTATATTATCATATATTAAGACTAATTAATATTTCATAGCTTATACCTTGACCTGATGCTTTATGGAGCTTCATGCTATTGATATTTTTCACTTTAGGAGATTTCAGTAAAGTATATTAATTAAATTAACCGGAGTACTCTTGGATACTACAAATAAATGTGAAGATTACCTACAAAAAAAGAAATTTTGCTCATTAACATTTTAATTTCATTATAAATTAGTTACACTCCATTTGCAAATGGCCCTGATGATACACCAGAGGAAATACTGGCACGGATAGGCAGCGGAAAATTCTCACTCAGTGGTGGTTACTGGAATTCTGTTTCAGATACAGCAAAGGTAAGTATGGCTTCCTATTATAAACTTTTGAGAAAATAATTTTTCATAGTCCCTAGTGAGAAAGAAAATATCAGTTACAAACTTTTGTTTATAAAGTATTATTTTGAAGTGGTGTTACCAAATAACTTGAACTCAAAAATGGACCAATTATTTTGTTTCCCACAAGGTAATGGTTTGGCTTTATTACCTGTACATCTAAAACTACTTCTTGCTGACAAACATGATGAATAATAATGATGGTATAAGAAACTCTTAACAGTAGAGAACAGGGATGCCTAGGTGGCTCAGCAATTGAGCATCTGCCTTTGGCTCAGGACATGATCCCGGAGTTCAGGGATCAAGTCCGGCATCGGGCTCCCTACATGGAGCCTGCTTCTCTCTGCCTGTGTCTCTGCCTCTCTCTCTCTGTGTCTCTCATGAATAAATAAATAAAATCTTAAAAAAAAAAACAATGGAGAACAAACTGAGTATTGATAGAGGGAGGGGTTGGGGAATAGGCTAGATGGGTGATGGGTATTAAGGAGGTCACTTGTGATGAGCACTAGGTGTTACATGTAAGTGATGAATCACTAAATTCTACTTCTTTTAAAGATTTTATTCATTTATTCATGAGACACAAAGAGAGATACAGGCAGAGGGAGAAGCAGGTTCCATGTAGGGAACCCGATGTGGGACTCGATCCCGGGACCCTGGGATCACGCCCTGAGCCGAAGGCAGACGCTCAACTGCTGAGCCACCCAGGCGTCCCTAAATTCTACTTCTGAAACCATTATTACACTGTATGTTAACTAACTAGAATTTAAATAAAAATTTGGAAGAAAAAATACAAATCTGTTAACCAAAATAATAATAATGGTGGTGGTAATCTTCATGATTTGTGTGTCTGTTCTGTGCCTCACACTGCACTTCACCTAAATCATCCCATTTAATCCTCTTAACAAACCCTATAAAATAGGTGGTAGTATTCTCATTTCACAGAAGGAAGCAAGGCCAGAATTTTTGTGTCATTTTGTCCGTGGTTACATACTGGGAACATGTGGGTGCTTCAAACTAAGCAGTTGGTTCCAAAGCCCTTGTTCCCTAGACTAACTGCACCATGTTCTATTTTTGACCAATATTATGTAGAAAAGGGTCTCATCTTTTTCACAGTAAATGGTAGTATAGTTTTATAGTGTCTGCTTGAAATCTATTTGAAAAGCCTTTCTCACCGGAAGATCTGCCATCCTCTGCCAGACTTGCTTTCCAACTCTGCTCTAGTTTTACTTTATTCATAGAAAATGCTCTTTTAAAAAGAAGAGTGAAAAATTTAAAAATCAGAAAAAGAAGAGCCAAGTTTTCTACTTCCAAATAAGAAAAACATAGAGGAGATAAAGAAGACACGTAGTGGTAGAAGTACTTGCTGATTTCTCTGAGAGGAGGAAGCCTGAATTGAGATGATCGCATAAGTAAATAGGGTATTTCAAAAAAGTAGGCTAATACTTTTGGCATAGAGATGAAGCCTCTGTTAAATGATGTCTGTATAGATAATATTTGGCTTTGTATCTGATTTAAAATGAAATATTAGCCTTTTCCTTTTTTTTTTTTACCAATATTTCTTAAACCAGATGATTCATTTTTCTGGGACTTCTTTTTATTTTTATTTTTTTAAAGACTTTATTTATTTACTTGACAGAGAGCGAGAGAGATCACAAGCAGAGGAAATGGCAGGCAGAGAGAAGGAGAAGCAGACTCCTCGCTGAGTAGGGAGCCTGATAGGGGGCTCAATCTCAGGACCCTGGGATCATCACCTGAGCTGAAAGGCAGACACTTAGCCAACTGAGCCACCCAGGCACCCCCTATGATTTCTTTTTTTAATCCATGTATTAAGCACCTACAACATGCTTAATATGTGAAGGTCCAGGAATCAAAGACATGACTGAGAGAATTCCTTATCTCAGGAAGCTCATAGTCTAGTTGGGAGATCACCAGAAGTATACAGTACAGTGTCATGTATGCTGTTACAGTGGTACATTTTTTGTGTTAAAGAAGTTCACAGATGGTGCTCAGTCAGAAAGATTTCCCAGAAAGCTTTCAAGAAGCAATGAAGGGATTTTCCTGGCAGCTTTACGGAGCAGAAGGATGTATTCTATCCCAGGCTGAGGGAGCAACACATGCTATTTGTGGTCAGGACAGCCTGAAAATGACAGAATGCCTCCAGGTTGCTGTGCACAGTTTGTTGTGACTAGGACAGGGTACACGTGAGAAGGTAGCTGATGAACCCAAATTATGAAAGGTTTTGTAGATTATGCTCAGGATTTCAGGTTTATTCTAGATGTTGGAAAACTGTTGAAAAATATTAAGCACTGTAGTGATCAGATTTTTCTTTTTCAAGTTTATTCTGTGGAGCAGTAATTCTTATCGCTGGAGTCTGCCGGAAATTGTCATGGTTGGTTATGAGGCAGGCATATCAAGTAATGTCACAAAATAAAGTGTCAGAGCTTACCCATCACTTCTTTTTATTTTTTCAAAGATTTTATTTATTTGAGAGGAAGAGAACGAATGAGTTGGGGGAAGGGACAGAGGGAGAAGCAGACTTCCTGTGGAACAGGTTGCCTGACATGAGACTCAATCCCAGGACCCTGGGATCATGACCTGAACCGAAGGCAGATGCTTAACTGATTGAGCCACTCAGGCGCTCCCATCACCTGCTTTTTAAATAAATTATAGAGATAACCTTAATGTGCTTTAATTTCCATAATTTGATTCTCATTAACTTGTATTCTAGTATGCTTTTTTTGAATGAAAGAAAGACCAGAAAAAAAAAAAAAAAGAACAGGCAGCCCCGGTGGTGCAGCAGTTTAGCGCCGCCTGCAGCCCAGGGCGTGATCCTGGAGACTCGGGATTGAGTCCCACATCTGGCTCGCTTCATGGAGCCTGCTTCTCCCTCTGCCTGTGTCTCTGCCTCTGTGTGTGTGTGTGTGTCTTTCATGAATAAATAAATAAAATCTTAAAAAAAAAAGAGAGAAAGACAGGTGAGGATGAGATAAAAATAGTGTGTGAAAAATTGAATCTCACAGCCTTTCTTATTAATATCATGTTATTACTGATAACTTTTGTTAATTTGTCCAGATAAGACCTGAGATTACAAGCATGTGGTATAGTGAATACCCCCACAAAATTGAGAGGGAGGGTTCTATCTGATGTGTTGCCTCAAGAGCAAGCTGCACATGTGAATGTCATTAGTCATATGGGCCATATGTGTCATGTGTGGCTTTGAGAAGAAAAATACTGTCGCTACAATTTAATAGGCACTTATGTGCCAAGAACTGTGCTAACACTTATACCTACACTATTTCATTCAGTCCTTACTGACCTAACATTAGGGGGTTTAACTTGTAGGGTTTTGCAACATTTCAGGTCACAAATGATGAAGACCTAAACTAGAGAAGTTGGGGATCCCTGGGTGGCGCAGCGGTTTGGCGCCTGCCTTTGGCCCAGGGCGCGATCCTGGAGACCCGGGATCGAATCCCACGTCGGGCTCCCGGTGCATGGAGCCTGCTTCTCCCTCTGCCTCTCTCTCTCTCTCTCTCTCTCTCTCTCTGTGTGACTATCATAAATAAATAAAGAAAAACATATTTAAAAACAAAAAAAAATAAAATAAAAAAAAATAAACTAGAGAAGTTGTAGCAGGATTTGAGCCAAATGGAAGAGAAATTTAGGAGGCAAAATAGACTTGGTGGTTAATTGGACATAAGAAACAAGGAAGGGGCACCTGAGTGGTGCAGTTGGTTAAGCATCTGATTCTTGGTTTCTACTCAGGTCATGATCTCAGGGTTGTCAGATCGAGCCCCACATTGGGCTCCATGCTGAGCATAGTTTGCTTGAGATTCTCTCTCCTTCTCCCTCTGCCCCTCCCACTTGTGCGCTTGCTTGCTCACTTGCTCTCTCGCTCTCTCTCAAAATAAATAAGTAAATCTTGAAAAAAAGAAGAAGAAGAAGGCATGAGCAGATAGTAAGCATGTAGTCCACATTTCCACCTCAGACTAATGAGTAGGTCGTGGTTTCCTTCACCAAGATGTGGAATACAAAAGTAGTTTTGAAAGGAGTGATAATTACAGATTTGGACATTAAGAATTTGAAACACAACTGTAATACATAATTAAGAGATGTATGTCCATTAGTCAACTGATTATATGGATGCAGATCTTAGGAGAGAAGTCTTGGGTGGACAGTGGAGTTAAGAGTTGTCATCATCTGTATTAACTAAAGCCATGAGCACAAATGAGCTTATCTGAGCAGAATGATGAGAGCTATGGAAGGAATGAACAGACTTTGGTTGTGCCCTGGGCACTTTTGCAACCTTTTATGTACTTGAAGCACATTTTCCCACTTTAAGAATTTGGAAGGGGAGTTCCTAATTGTTTTACTTCTTCTAATTTTGCTCAGTAACTTATTCCTGTTCTTAGCTGTTAATGATAACTAAAAATAAGAAACTGTAAATATCTGATAGCAGAGGCATACTTGGAATAACATCTTGATTCCCAGTACTAGTCATCCACCAGGTTCTGTTGGTTCTTTCTCTTAAGTACCTCAATTTCATACATATTTCTCCACCTCTCTCCCTTTTTTTTTTTTTTATTTCTCCATCTCTTATACTGCCCCGAAGCCATCATCTCTCACCGGTCTCACACTGGAATCTCCAGGCTTGCACCCTCCAATCCATTGTCCTCCACACTTAGTGAGCTAAAGTACAAGCCTAACTCTATCACTCCTTTGCTTTAAATGATTTCTTACCTCCAAAGTCCAGATTTGCTAATGTAGCTTACAAGGGCCTTCATGATCTGGTCCCTTTTCACCTTTCCCACTTAATTGCTGCCATGTTCTACTTGGCAGTTTTTGCTACAGCCTCACTGCACTCCTTTCAGTTCCTTAATTATGGCATGTTCTCCTCCCTGAGGGCTTTCCTCAAAACACACTCAGCTCTATCTTGCTGAATTGCTCTGTATTCCCTTCCCCTTTTCTAATCCATCTACTGCTCATCCTTTGGGTCTCACATTCCTCTAAAGTCACTTCTAAGCCACCCCATCCTGTACAGGTCAGGTGTCTCTTTGTGTTCCTCTAGCTATACCTCTTGATTCATCCCTTCAAAGAATTTACTGCTTGCTTTGTAATTGATTCTTTGTTTCTCCTTCACTGGGCTGCAAGCTTCATGAGGTCAGAGTTCATTTCTATCTTGTTTGCTGCTAAATACCCAATGCCTAGCAGAATACCTGGCCTTTAACAAATACTTAATAGATACATTTTGAATGAAAAATTAAGTGGTAGATGGCTTTCATAAATCATAACTGTTATTTTGGAGAGTATAAAACTATCTAGCAATTATATGGATCTATATTCCATGCATAGAAAAAGCATTTGGAGAGATATAAAGCATTTGTCTCTGAAAGAATCAGATTCTGGGAGTTCTTCATGTTCTTTTGCTTCTCTATTTTTCTGATTTTTTTTATAATTCCTGTGAGATGCCCATGAAGTGGAAAAAATAAAAATAACTCTAATCTGGGACGTCTGACTGGCTCAGTCAGTGGAACATGGAACTCTTGATCTTGGGGTTGTGAGTTCAAGCCTTGTGTTGGGCATGGAGCTTACTTAAAAAAAAATAACTCTAATCTTTTGGAGGGGGCATTTGGAGCCCTCCAATTAAATTCCTATTATTGGACAGTTATGTTCTGCTTTTCGTTATTTGACAATAACAAAAAAGTCTTTAGCTGAAAATTTACTTAGAAATAAACTTACTAGGGCACCTGGGTGGCTCAGTGGTTGAGCATCTGTCTTTGGCTCGAGTCATGGTCCCGGGGTCCTGGGATTGAGTCCCGCATCAGGCTCCCCACACGGAGCCTGCTTCTCCCTCTGCCTTTCTCTGCCTCTGTGTCTGTCATGAATAAATGAATAAAATCTTTCAAAAAATAAATCTACAAAAGTATAGAAAAATCAGAATATCTCAGTGAAAAAAAGAGCCAAAGTACTTAAAGATATGTAAATATGGTAAATTTACTCTTTGTAATGCACCAAAACTACTGTTAGGGAGGAGAAAAACAGGTTTTTGCTTTTTCATTCTTTTTAATATTTATTATTATTCTTTTAAAGCATGTATTATTTTTTTAAAGAAATTGTCATGTTGGGGGCACCCAGGTGGCTCAGTCAGTTAAGCATCCGACTGTTGATTTCAGCTCACGTCATGATCTCAAGGATAGAGTCCCATGTCAGAGAGTCTGCTTGAGATTCTCTCCTTCTCCCACTGTCCCTCCTCCTGCTTGTGCTCGCTTGTGTGTACACACATGCGTGCTTGCCTGCTCTCTCAAATAAATAAATCTTTAAAAAAAGAAAAGAAATTGTCATGTTGACCAAATTGCCTTGAACCCCAAAGTTTGGTACCAGGAGAAAATAGTGTCATAGAAGCTAAGGAAGAATGCTTACCAGTATCAAGTGCTATAGAAAAACAAACAGAAAAGTTTAGGATTGTTTTATTATTATTATTATTCCCATTACAGGACCTAGTGTCAAAGATGCTTCATGTGGATCCACATCAGAGACTGACTGCTGCCCTTGTGCTCAGACATCCTTGGATTGTCCACTGGGACCAACTGCCGCAATACCAACTAAACAGACAGGATGCACCCCATCTAGTCAAGGTGAGCTGCCCCATTCAGGCACTGTTTTCTGCATGTCCTCCCAGAGAGTGTGAGCCTCCCTCTCCATGCCCGTAGCATCTTTCCCTTTCGCTCAGCCTGCATCCATTTCTCAAGTGAGATTCTCTTACAATGAGTGGTTTAGAAAAGAAAAGGTCAAGGTGCGCCAAAATATTATAAAACTACTTTAAGAATGACTTCTGAGGGATGCCTGCGTAGCTCAGTATTTGAGCGTCTACCTTTGGCTCAGAGCGTGATCCTGGGATCCTAGGATCAAGTGCGAGTCCTGCATCAGGCTCCCCACAGGGTCTGCTTCTCCCTCCGCCTATGTCTCTGCCTCTCCCTTTGTGTCTCTCATGAAGAAATAAATAAAATCTTTAAAAAAAAAAAGAACGGGGGATCCCTGGGTGGCGCAGCGGTTTGGCGCCTGCCTTTGGCCCAGGGCGCGATCCTGGAGACCGGGGATCGAATCCCACATCAGGCTCCCGGTGCATGGAGCCTGCTTCTCCCTCTGCCTGTGTCTCTGCCTCTCTCTCTCTCTCTCTCTGTGTGACTATCATAAATAAATAAAAATTAAAAAAAAATTTGATATAAAAAAAAAAAATAAATAAAAAAATAAAAAAAAAAGAACGACTTCTGAATTTATCAATCAGATAAGCTTATGGATTTCCTAACTTATTTATACTTTTCTTTCTTATGCAAAACCCAGAGCAAACTAGGTTGTCAGCAGTGGCAAAGCAAGTTCTAAAAGAGCATGCTTTGCGGCTTCTCATATTAAAGGATTGCAAAGAAACAAAATGTCAGGATTTCTGGGTGGCTCAGTGGTTGGGCGTCTGCCTTCGGCTCAGGGTGTGATCCTGGTCCAGGGATCAAGTCCCATGTTGTGCTCCCGGTGAGGGGCCTGCTTCTCTCTCTGCCTATGTCTCTGCCTCTCTTTCTGTGTCTCTCATGAATAAATAAATAAAATCTTTTAAAAAAAAAAGTCCAGTAGTCCTGAGAAAAGTGAGGACTGCTTGTTATAGGCATATCCTTGTCCTTTCTCATTTATAAGTTCAGCCTCCCACATTTGCCTCTTTAATTTTAATTAAATCAGAGGGTTTGACCAGTATGGTTATTTTCATTATGAGCCCAACTAAATCTATATAAATTTTCATGTGAAGAAATTATTTAGGGGGAAAGAAATTTCCATTTCATATTCTGTGAACTTGTGACTACCCATTGTCGTTTGTGTTGTGACCTTTCTTTCCTGTTTTCAGGGTGCTATGGCAGCTACATACTCTGCTTTAAACCGTAATCAGTCACCAGTTTTGGAACCAGTAGGCCGCTCTACTCTTGCTCAGCGGAGAGGTATTAAAAAAATCACCTCCACAGCCCTGTGAAGTGACCTCAGTGAGATATTTGGTACCATGGTGTAAGCTGATAGCACAAGTTCTGGCGACAGGTAGCACATACCTGAGAGACACCTGCAAGCACACACTGTCCCAGCTGGTACCCATAATGCTGCTGCTCCTGCTGCTGCTCCTGCTTCCGTCTCTTCTCGCTTTAAATGATTGTTAGCAAGTTAGATTTTCCTGGAGCTTCGGATGAAATGAAAATGGAAACAATGATGAAGACATATTCACTGAATCAACAAGAATAATGAACATATGAATACCACCTAAAAATACACTGAATAAAGTACTCTACACCATATAGCATTATTTTTATAGGAAATATTTCATGTCCCTGAAATATTCTTTGTTAGTTATAGGGATGGACAGTTTATGTTAAGCACTTAGCTTAAACAATCCGTTTCTATTAGCACTGTATCCCTTGTGCCATCCAACATTTTGTATGTTTTTGTAAACAGTTCATATACAGTACATTTCTGTACTGCTTTCTTTAATGTATACATGCTTTGTTTAACTTGGAATCTATTATTATTAATCAATTGACTATTAAATCTGGTTAAATAGTTCACCTGGATTAACAGTATTGTTGAACAGCCCTAAAAATGGCCAGATTGTGGAACAGCTGTTGAATGTAATACTTGCAAAATGTACATATCTTTCCCCATGTCTGTTTCACTGGTTCGTTCATTTGTTTGTTTCTTAAAGTCAGGTGCTTTGTCAGACTAACCTAGAGAGCTGTTATGGTAGAGAAAGTTATCACATGTGTGTGGCATGACATCAAGAGTACACCTATGAAGTTAGTCCATATACGTTGCAACTCCTTAGGGTTCTTTTTTCCTTAATTAAGGAAGTAGTTCTTGCACTTTTGAGCTTGAATAGTATCCATATTTAGTATTTGGCATATAATTTGGGATTTTGCCAATATACATCAAAGGCCTTTAAGAGTAATGGTGAAGAGATTGGTGAAGGAAAACTTAGCAACAGGTCATACAAGTCCCATTAGATCTTTCATGTTTAAATAGATCAAATTGCAGAATTTAGGATATGAATAACAGGATACCTGTTCTTATATACCTGCAAGAAAAGTATGCTTTTTTTTTGGAAAAAAGGTAAATCATAATGAGTTCTATCCCATTACAATGCTCTATATTAAACACTAATTTGAATGTAATAAAGGCCACCAGCCTCTCTATGAAATTGGATTTAAACTTTCTTATTTGAGGGAATAAAACATTCTTGATCAAACAATACCTGTTCTCACCTGAAATCATAGCTGAGGTAGGCTAAGTGAATGTTCACCATTGAGTGTTTCCTGAATTCCTTCTGATGATTTTTAGCCATATAATGCTTCCTTTAACTTCAGAAATGATCAGCTTTCATGGTGGTCACTTGGGTCTGCTTAGATTACAGTGTTCATTATCTACATCTAATTTGGGTAGTTTCCACAATTTTATTTGATTAAAGAAAACTTTGTTTCCATTATTACCTGTATTTTGGTCAAGCTACCTAGCATACATTGATATGTAATATGAAAAACATGAACACGGAAATTTAACTTAACCTTATCAAGAATGTGCCCAACAGATCTTTCTTACTCATGTACTGAGCCATTTACATCAGAAGTCTTTTTACCTGCCCGAAGCTTTAAATCTTTCTTTTAGAGTACAAAGCCAAGAAAACATACTTTAGTTAAATGTCTTAGAAGCCACTTATTATTCCTTAATTTCTCTTCTTTGCAACTAAAGAGAAGGGGAAAATCTATAACATTCATTTTGCTTAAGTGACACAAAATGATTACTGCACAGAAATCAAATGTAAGTTTATCTTCTAAATTAAAAAAATATATAGGAAGAGGGATTCAGAAGATCTAGATGGGGAAAGTACTTTTAAATTCTTGAGTACATGAATGCTAACTATCAAAAATTGCTTCCCATTGCCTAGAAAGAAAACTTTTTTTCTCTCTTTCTCTCTCTCCTCTATTCAGTGTTTCAAACCACAACCATCCCAAATTCTTGTTGCTTTTTAAAATGTTAATGTAACTCTGGGCAAAAAAAAAAAAGATTTCCAAATTTTGGACACTGATGCTATTCCATAATTGCTTAGGTGTATTGTCCATCATAGTCTTAGAACCAGAAGTAAATGTGTAAATCTTTATAAATTGTCTAGTCCAACTTTCTCATGTTGCATGTAAAGAACCTAAGACCCAAAGCAAAGACTAGAATCCTTAACTTCTCATTCAGTTTTTTTCCCCCTCATAATACCATGCTGCATTCCCTTCATATTATCACCCAACCAGGAACAGAGTTGTCCAAAAAATACATATTTCTCAGGACAATATTCTACTGGTATATGAATGCCAAGCTTATTGCTTTCAAAGATACTTTCTTCTTTGCCTACTCCAGCTACCAGTTTTATTGGAGAAAACCAAGTCGTATGTACACAAAACTGAAGGCTTTTGCCTAAAATGCATTTCATGAGCTTAATTTATTTCATCTGTAGTCCTGGTGTTCCTATTTCCTTTGACTTAAGGCAGACAGACTTGGCCAACAGTTGTGTTCTAAATATAGTGCTTGTACTGGGTTTACCTTTCCATTACTTACTGAGTCCAGTTCCTCTCGGCCCTTCACCAGTTAGTTCTCCTAGTTACCAGGGCTTCTCCCAGAAGGTTTTAGTTCAGTCTTAATGATTATTTTAATGCTAAAGAAGGAACTAAACCATCAGACCACTTTTACAAACCTCCTCTTAGCCTATAATCCAAAATAATATCTAGAATGGTAGATTGCATTTAATGTTGCCGAGCACATGCTGAAAAATATGGATTACACTACCGCGTGTTTGTATCTTCCCTTTCAAGTAATGATGTTAAGGTAAGTTTTTGTCCTTTTAATTTTTTATGTAAATCATTTCAACTCCTAATTTATAGATGTCTTTTTTTCTAAGTACAGTAGACCTTTAACAGATTTGACATGGATTCATTTATTCACAAGCAACCCTAAAAGTCCAAAAATATGATTTTGATAAGCACAGAATCAACATACTGCAAGGCTGATGTGGGAAAAGTCACTGAGTGTCTGGAGGGGGTATGGTGTATATGCAGTAGATATTGACATTTCACATATGGTAGGCTGCAAAGTAAGGGTTTGGATCAACCATTTCCCACCTAATTTTAAGAAGTGGTTGCTTTTGGTGCTAGGGGACATTATGGGAGGTGGGGCTGGCCTGTTTGTTGTGCCCTGTACAGTCAGCCCAGGAGATCCTGGAAGGAGAGCGGTGCAAAGGCTTCATGAGTAAGCAGAATGGGTTGGGTTGGCAAGGGACTGGGGTAAGTCCAGCCTGGGATGAGAGCAGAAAAGTATTCAAGATTTGGGAGCCTTGGTACTTAATCACCATGGAAACCAGCAATACATATCTCAACATGGCTTTGATACTCTCTACTTCCCGGCCTTTATAAATGACTGAAAATTTTTCAGGTTGCTTTACCATATTTTATAGAGATAATTCTCATGGTGGTATCGAGCATTTATGAGATTTATGAAGGCAATAGGACAGGTATCTCAGGAATGTAAAGGGTTAGAAAAAGTCTGTTTTCTGTGTTTAACAAATACAATGGGTTCCATAGTTGATCCTTGGTTCTTAAACCAAGAGGTTCTAATCTAGCCCTAGAATTTGTCCCTCCAAAAGGTCTAGCTCCATGTGACTCACAAACCAGATGTATACATTGAGTTTTATTTAATTGACAGATAAGTTGACTTAACTCAGTATTTATATTTCGATTAGTGAAAATAGTCCTCTTTTCACCTCCAGATTGCTTACATTTTGCTGGTTTCCCCAAGTGACCATTGGTGGAGACCAATTAATGAAGGAATGAAATTTGCTTTCTTGGGACTGTGGTATTCTGCAGAGCCACGCTTAACCACTTTTTCTAGTGAAGAACCTACAGAATGATAATACCTAAATATGGATGGCCAAGAAGAATTTGTATCTACAGTGTGCTTTATGTACTTCTGACACTGCTGTATTTTGTGTGGTCAAGTGACTTGTAACTGGTTCCAATGTGACTGTTCTCAAAGAATTCTAGTAATTAAGTCGACTTAATTTTCTTAAGCCTCATATTACTATCAGTCTCACATTTACCACTTTGATTCTAGTCTTTTAACTGTTCATAACAGGGCATACCAAGGGTTGGGATGAGAGTCTACTTCCTACCTCTTAAGGCACTTTCCTCATTATTTTGCCATATAACCTTGAAGTGCATGATAAGCTGTTTAAATGTCCATGACTTCTCCCAGAGCAACTGGCAAAGTATATGACGTTGAATAGAGATTAGTGGAAAGGAAAATTTAGAGACTGAGTTCAGAAATGCAAACCTCAAGAAAACCTCTTTAGAGCACATACCATCTGAGTACAAAATGTGTAAACGTCTGTGAGAGGAGAGTCTGTAATAGTCTACGTAGATTAGTTCAATATCTAATGGAAGTGAAAATCTTTACTCCTATTATCACTATAGTACTGAATGAACCGTATACTGAGTTTTTCAAACAAGTATGTAAAGTAGGACTTTTAAATACAGAGCAAGGCCATAAGGATAAAGGTATTGGTTTGTGTTTCTCTAAGTGTAGTTTATCATCTAAAGCTTTCTTTTTATTTTTTTTTAGTTGCCATTCCTTAGCATCCTTAATAATTATGGGTGATGAGTTTTTAATTCTTAAAATTATATACGTGTATTAGGTTTATCTTAACTCTTACCCTAAGCAAAAGGGATGGTATACACCTAAGGGATGTAATTATTTTGCATTTTTGGCCTTGGGTGGGGATGGGGTGGGCATCTACTTAAACAGTTTTTAAAAAAGAAAAAAAATCACAAATATTTTTCTACTATTATACATGATCTTACTTTATACTAGTTTCTCTCTAGTAAGGCATGCCAGAAGCCCAAGGTACCATATCATGAGTTCCTATGTATTGTACCTTTTATTGGTGGTTAAATCGCATCAGATGCTTGGCACTGCTGCCATAATTATGAAATGCTTGTAAAGGAATAAATATCACTGAATACTTTAAATTGTTTTACTTAAGAGTTTAATCTGGGAAGTTTTCAAATCATACTATTAATGTGTAATCTAAGCTCTTTCAGATGTATCCATGAATAATCCTGGAACAATATTGCTTGTATTCCTGTCACAGAACAGGTTTTGTAATCTTTAAAAGAAATGAAAATTTATATAATAAAGTTTCAAATAAATGCATGTATGTCATTTATCAGGTTATTTCAACTATATGACAATATGTCCTAATGTCAAATTCTATCCAAAGTATAAATTTTTTTAATTGGATTTCTAGAACTTAAAACAGGAACGTTTCTAAGTTAATAAGGAGCGCAAAATAATTTTTGTATGTAGGTGCCCCTACAATCTATTCTTAATATAGAATCTGAAATTATCTGTTCAAAACCTACCAGGGATTATAACAAGTCATTTGGTCCTGTTACCACTCTGATTTCATCTGCCTAAACTCTCCCTGGCTCACTGTGTTCTAGCCACACTAACCTTCTTGCTATTTCTTGAATATGCCTGATATGGAGAACATTGGCAAATTTAAAAAAACGCCAAACTTCATTTTAACTTACAGCCCACTGACAAGTACTTGAGACAGGCAGAGTTCCTCCAGGAACTCAACCGCCTCAATGTGAGTACTTTGCTAAAGGCAAAAGGCAACCTTAGCTTGACATTAGCCCAACCTCCAGGATCCTGTAAAAATCCCTTTGGAAACTTCCTTTATCCTACCCTCCCACCCCCACCCCTTGCCAAGATATATGTTAGCTATCACCCTCCGAAGGAAGTTGGGGGAGAAGCGGTGGGGCGGTGGAGTGGCAAAGCTAGAGGGAGAAGCAGACTCCCCGCTGAGCAGGAAGCCCTAGGCAGGGCTGGATCCTAGGGCTCTGGGATCAAGACCTGAGCCAAAGGTCTTAACCAAGTCCCAAGCTTAACCAACTGAGCCACCAAGGTGCCCCTAAAGACCCTATTTCTAAATATAGTCACATTCTGAGATGTTAGGGGTTAAGAATTCAACATATGAATTTGGAGAGAGCACAGTTCAGCCCATAACACTTTGTCTTCTCTCCTCCCTCCCTTCCTGTGTATATTGAGCACTTCCTAGGTGCCAGACGTTCTGCCAAATGATGTTAACAGTAGGCAAAAGATGTAGTCTTGGGGATCCCTGGGTGGCGCAGCGGTTTGGCACCTGCCTTTGGCTCAGGGCGCGATCCTGGAGACTCGGGATCGAATCCCACATCAGGCTCCTGGTGCATGGAGCCTGATTCTCCCCCTGCCTGTGTCTCTGCCTCTCTGTGACTATCGTAAATAAATTTTAAAAATTTTTAAAAAAAGAAACTTCCTCTTAAAAAAAATGTAGTCTTTTATAAAGTAAAAACAAGTGCCATGCAAATATGATGCCTTGGTAATGGGGATGGCCGAAAAGCCTTGCCCTTCCCGTCAAGATCCCGACCAGGTTGGGCGGGTGAAAGGGTCTAATTAAAACTAGCAGTGAGATCAGTTAATGAGTCAGCAGTAGCTGAAACCCGGAGACGCGGGCTGGTCGGTCACAAAGCAGCTAAGAGTCAGCTGTCAGCCAGCAGCGGGCGCCAGCGGAATCCGCCCTTTATTATGACGCTCGGGCCCCGCCCCCTCCCTCCCGGACTCCTTCTCCCGGCTCGCGGCACCGCCCTGCCACTCCGCGTGCTCCTGCGAACTCCCGGGAACCCTTCCAAAGCGCGTCACCGTCCGCTCTAACAATGGCGGGGGAGCTGGGGCGCTCAGTCGGCCACGCCTGCGCCGTAGGGCCGGGGAGGGGGCGGGGGGCGGGCCCGCCGGCGTTGGGAGGCGGGGAAAAGCGACGCAAGCGGCCGCGACGCCATTTGCTGCGGCTGAGCGTGGGCGCAGGCTGATCTCGGAAGAACTCGGTCGCGAGACTCTCCCGCGCACGCGACCCGTCCTCTCTTGCCTGCTTGCTACCGCGCGGTCCCACGCGTCGCTCCTGGGGCCCCTCGGAGGAGTAGCCGCAGCCGCCGCCGCCGCCGCTCCCTAGATTGGAGTCGAAAACGCCAGGAAGCCGCCGTCACCGCCATGCCCAAGAATAAAGGTAATGCCGCCCGGACCCTGGAACCACGACTCCGCTCGGACCCGGGCTCTCCGGCCCTGACCGCGGCTTCCGGGTTTCCCAAGCCGCAGTGACCTTCCTCTCCGTAGTGCCTGTGCGCGGCTGCACCGTACGGACGCGGTTTGGGGCTTGGGAGAGGAGCTGGGAAGTTACTACTGCTACCACTTTGGCCACATTGGGGTGGAGCCGACGCCATTTTTGTAGGGCCTCCTGCGGGAGAATGTGGGCTTTTGCTCGCGATTCGCGCCAGACTGACCGCGGCGCTTTGTGGACCTGTGGGGAGACCTCCCCGAGGCGGCCAGGGTTTCGCAAATGGGCGCCTATTGGCCTTCCTGGGCGAGGAGACTTACACCCTGGAAGCACTTAGTAACTTTCAAAGGGTAATGCCCGCTCTAGGGACCAGGTACTCCTGCATGGGTTTCTTTATGGACAGTTGTTGAGTATTGAGACGACTCCTCCTTCCTTGTAAGCAGTGGACGAAACCTTGATGTATATTTGCATATTTAAGGTTCATTTCTAGAGATTTACTCTTCCCCATCCCTTTATGGGCTTTAACTTATTTTTTTTTTTAATCCCCAGAACACTTGTTCCATATTTACCCACGTTTTCTATTTTTGCTTCAGATCTTGTCTATATTGTGTTGGGAGTAAAGAGCTTTTAAGTTCCTCCATTCTGAGGTTAAACGTCCACAAATTATCCGTCTCAAAAATAAATTTATGTGGAATTTCCAAAATGGAAGGTCTAATGTACCTCAAAGCAGAAGAATCCTTAAGAAATTACCCTTCCCCCCCCCTTTTTTAGACTGAAGGGGATGCTTATAAATTTTCAAATTGTATCTTTATAATTTTTCAAAGAAATTGTGTCAGTAGAAACCGGGAAACCTTGTATTTCCTTCAGGAGAGGGTCATATTACACAATTCACAGGAAGTTTTTCTTTGGTTATTCATTCTTGAGACCCCTGCCCTGATCCAGGCCTACTTTTGTTCTCCTCTACTTCATAGCTGGCTCCAGGGATTCTTCTACCTTCTTTCCTCTTTGTAGTTGTCACTACTCATTTTATCTCCTGAGGTACTTGGTTTTGCCATTCTGTGCAAGATTTGGTGCAGTTCCCTTAGGGTACTCCATTGTCTTCGGAAATCTAACTTGCAGGTCCTTTTTGTAGCATTTTACTCTAATTATTCTGAGTGAAATCTATTTCTAAAAGTCAGTTTTCTTGTAGCCTGTCCAATCTTTTATTTTCTTTTAGATGGTAATTGGATCACCTCGGTAAGTAACTTATTCTTACCTTTTTTTCTAGTGATGAGATTTCCAATTCCTTCACTAGACTCTTAAGTTCTAATGGGCAGTAATATATCTGTCTTAATCACGTTGAATTGTTAGCACTTGACACTTAGTAGATGCTCAATAAATATTTGCTGGATTAAGTCACCTTCCTTTTGGTTGACTCCACTCTCATATAAATAATAGGTTCCCCTTCGGTTCCCAGGGAACAGGATTTCTTAGTTCATTAGCCTCTTCTAAGGTTACACTCCATTACATGGCCATAAAATAGGGGACTGATCAGGGTATGGTTAATTATGGTAAATTGGCAATCAGTGGATCGTTATCCTATAATATTTCAGCATACAAAAATATAGATAATACAAGGAACACCTGGGAATCTATTACTCTGAACTTGAAAATTAAAACAATCATTTAAAGGCCTGTTTCTCTCCATTGGAAAAACCAGAAGCCCTGTGAATATAATTTTGGGGATGGTTTCACAAAGATATAAATTGCCACAAACTGTGTGTTGACTGACTTTTGCTTTGAACTGATTATTACCAGCTTATTTCTTCTAGAATTCTCTAGATACTTTTATTACCTCAGGAAAAGGGATATCCTTTGGTCCACTCATGAAGACTATTTGGGGTAAGGTGCTCCTGCACTTGGAGGAAGTTACTACCTTTACTTTTTAAATTGCCACTCTTTAGGACTATGTGAACTACCCTTGATTGATTCTTTCAAAGAATTGCCCAACTCTGGTATATAACTCAGTAAACAAAGCTGATAGGATCCTTGTTCTAATGGAGCTTTCACTCTGGTTTGAAGAACTGGCATGAATGCCTTGGAGCCAAAGCTACTGTTCTCTTTCTAGGAAATCAGTTTTGGTATGCCCTAAGAATGTCTCACATACTGAACTCTGAGGACTCTGCGTGGGTCAGGACATTACAGAGGCTCATTTGACCATAGCATGAAGCATTGTGAGATTGCCCCCAGGACAGATAAAATGCACTTGATTCTTTTTTTTTTTTTTTTTTTTTTTGCACTTGATTCTTGAAGTGTCTGTCTTTGCAGTGGCTAGGTGTATTCTTTATTCTGTTAGGGTGGTGAACCTTTTGCTGCTTCTAGGTTTTTCCCATGAGTCTTTTAATATCACTACCACATACAGCCTTTCTTCCACTTTTTGAAAATGGGCACCAGTGTGGTTTTAAGTTCTGGAATGGAACAATGCTCTGGAGAAATAACCTAATGTGAGGGCCAGGAACAGAAAAAGAGAGATTAGGTTCGGATCTTCACCCCCCCACACTGAAATATGTTGAGTTAATTTTCTGAGCTTCAGTGAACTACCTGGTAAACTGGAGATAAATGACCTTTTACTTCATGGGGTGATTGTGACAAGTAAATGGGTGGCTTTATTGTATAGTGGCTAACAGTATAGTTAACTGGGGTGGGGTCACACTGCTCATTTCAAATCCCAGATCACACTTGTGATAAAGCCTTAAATAAGTCACTTTACCTTTTAAAGACTATTATCTCTTGGGAAATGAAGACAAAATAGTACCTATCTCATAGGCATAGGCTTGTTACAGGTGAGTTACTGGGACAGTGAGACCTCTACTTCAATTAAAGCATAAGATAATGGAAGAAAATATAGGTGTGTTTAAGAGGTAGATAGGTATGTTTATAGTTTGAGAGATCTATATTTAAGGTGATTGTGTTGCCACTAACAAACAAGGGTGTTGATTTAAGACCAGCTTTGTTTAAAAAAAAAAAGGTTTTTTTTAGTAAAATCAAGCTTGAGAGGACAGTAACCTACTCACTGGAGTCATTAGAAATAGACCAATGCTTAGTTGAAATAGTGGGCTTAAATGTAAAATTAGTAGCATATAAGTGATAGGTGAGAGAAAAATTAATTTCTTTAGAAAGTGGGTTAGCAGGTGGGAAATTGGAATTCATGAAACTAGAGGAATAGGCATAATGGGGGAGGGTGGCTGGTGAAAGTCAAGAATAGTACAAGTGGCCCTTTAAAAGTCAGAAAAAGTTGGGAAATGATTAGTAGTGTCGTTTTAAAGTGTGAAAAAGAGGGAGAGGGAACATAGAGGTATTTCGATCTTCTGTTCTAACTCCTTCACTTTACATAGTCTATAACAGATCCTGAGAGGTTTTTGTGAAAGTTCCTTTTATCCTTTCCTTCTCCCTCCCTCTGCCTGGTCCTAATTTTCTTGTTTCCATCTTAGAAATATTCCTCCTGATTGATTGTCTCTTCCTTTTCGTGGCTAGGCTGGCCTGCTTCATTGTGCATGTGTAAAGGACAATGACCAGTTTCCCACCCAAAGCATCATATCCCTCTGGTTTTTTGTTGAAGTATTTTTTAAAAATTTTTGGATAGTAAGTACATTTACAATTCAAATATCAAAAAGTATGAAAAGTGTAATCTCTTTCCTAAACATGTCCCATAGCTAACCAGTTCTCCTTCTCACAGGTGATCATTGTTAATTTTTTTGAATATGCTGTCCCAGAGGTATTTATGTATATATAAGCAAATATGAAAATGCATCTATCTTCTCCTTTTTTTTTGTTTTTTGTTTTTTCTTTTTTAAGAAATCCACAAAAGCAGGGACGAGGAGGGGCAGAGGGAGAGAGAGAATCTTAAGCAGGCTCCACCAACACACGGGGCTGCTTAATCTCACAACCCTGAGATCATGACCTAAGCTGAAACCAAGGGTCGGACACAACTGACTGAGCCACCCAGGCACCCCTGCATTTTTCTTTTTTACACCAATGGTAGCTTTATACCCTTCATCTTGCTGTATTCATTTTTAAAACTACATTATAAAGAATTTTGAATATATACAAAAGTAGGCTAGTATAATGAACCTTCAGATACTCATCTCCTGGCTCCAGACACTATCAATTCACAGCTAAACTTGAACCAGCACCATCCACACCAAATGAGTATCCAGACTTGGTCTACACATTGCCGTTGATTGACAGGTCTTTTCTTTTTAAGATTTTATTTATTTAAAGAGAGTGCACATGGTGAGGGGGGGAGGAAGCAGAGTCACTGCTGAGTGGAGAGCCCATCCTGGAGCTCTGTCCCAGGACCTGGAGATCATGACCTGAACCAAGGCAGACTGGCCAACTGAGCCACCCAGCTGCCCCGGCCTTTGTTTTTTTGATTAGTTTTACATTTGTAGAGAAATGAGCAGAAGGTAGAATTCTCATATTACCCCAGCATGTTAACATTTTACAGGAGCCAGTATACATCTAGTATTACTAACAAGTTCATAGATTACTTTAAGGTTCCTTCTTTATGTTCACTGTGTGGGTTTTGATATATGTATAATGACATGTATCCACCATTACAATAGCATACAGAATAATTTCACTGCCCTGAAGATCTTCTGTGTTCCACATACTCCTCTGCCCTCTCCTCCCCAACTCATGGCAACTACTGATTTTTTTTTTTTTTTTTTTTTTGCTGTTTGTATAGTTTTGCCTTTTTCAAAATGTTACATAGTTGGAATTATACTATTCAGCCTTTATAGGTTCCTTCTTTCCCTTAACAGTTTGCATTTAAGGTTCTTTTCAGATCTTTTGGGATCTCCATAGCTCATTTCTTTTTACTGCTGAGTAATATTCCATTGTGTAGATGAATCAGTTTATTCATTCACCTACTGAAGACATCTTGGTTGCTTCCAAGTTCAGGAATTAGTGCCTTGTGTTCTTAACTTCAAATACTTTGCTCAGTGAATATTTCCTGCAGCTTTAAGATAAAATTCAAACTCTCAAAGAAGCCAGAGTTGTTCTCCCTCTACCACAAAATCAATATATCCCATTCCAGGAGCTGTAACTTTACCACCTCTTGCCCCAAGTCATCCTACTTAAACTTTTCATGGGGACATCGGGTAAAAGAGGGGGCTTATTTATTCAGAAATTTATCAGTAAGCCATTATATCTCCCACCTTGGCCCTTGTGGGCCACTGTAAAGGAGGGGTTCACTGAGCACTGTGCTCAATCAAGTGGCCATTGTAGTTCAGGAATTTTGATCATTGAATGCAGATGTCCTCAGGGATCTATATAATTTTATATAATACCTGTTTTTGGCTGGTTTGTGTTTTATGTCAGAGATAACCCAAAAGGAATTTCCAAGAAGGGTAAGGGAATGATGTGTTTAATATGATTGGAAATTGTAAGTTTAATACGATTGTGTGACCACATTAGATAAGTTTTTAAATTAAAATGATTTTTTAAAAGTGTATTGCGAGTCATTTATTTCTTTAATACTACTGTATAGATAATTAATGTCTTCTTCCTTAAAACCATCAGGTAAAGGAGGTAAAAATAGACGCAGAGGTAAGAATGAGAATGAATCTGAAAAAAGAGAGCTGGTGTTCAAAGAAGACGGACAAGGTAAGCATTTTTGTGAGGACTTTTTTTAGTAATAGTTTTTTCTTTTTTCTTTTTTAGTTTCCTTTTTTTCAATATGGATGGGTCTTGGGATCAAGAACCATGTTGGGCTCCCTGCTCAGCAGGCAGCTTGCTTGTTCTCCCTCTGCCTGCCACTGCTCCTGCTTGTGGCCCCTCGCCCCAATCAAATAATTTTTAGAAAACGGAATTTCGGGCAGCCCAGGTGGCTTGGAGGTTTGGCGCTGCTGCCTTCAGCCCAGGGTGTGATCCTGGAGACCCAGGATTGAGTCCCATGTCAGGCTCCCTGCATGGAGTCTGCGCCTCTCATGAATAAATAAATAAATAGGGATCCCTGGGTGGCGCAGCGGTTTAGCGCCTGCCTTTGGCCCAGGGCGCGATCCTGGAGACCTGGGATCGAATCCCACGTCAGGCTCCCAGTGCATGGAGCCTGCTTCTCCCTCTGCCTGTGTCTCTGCCTCTCTCTCTCTCTCTGTGACTATCATAAATAAATAAAAATTTAAAAAAAAAATAATAAATAAATAAATCTTAAAAAAAAAAAAAAGAAAACCATTTCAGTGTCTAAATATGAAAGAACTATTCATAACCCTGAGCGATGACCTCCTGTGCCCCTCTTTGCCCTTCTGCTCCTCAGCCCTCCACACCTCTCTAGAGAGCGTCTCATCATTCCCTGGTATCCTCTGTGCAGTGAGGGTTGGAGGCATTTCTGTAAACGTCTGGGTTTCATTGTTTTCCATGAACACTCATAACTAAAAATCCATTATACGGTTCATAGGGAACTAAGCCTCAAAAGCTATGGTTAACAATTGCGTAATTTAGCAGACCTTTTCATTAGAATATGGATATTTAAGGGGTTAATTAGAAGTCTTTCCCTCACTTCTCCAGTGCTATTAGCATATAATTTCAGGATACAGAATACAGTGAAAGTGAACAATTGACCTTTATAAGCTAAGATGCATAACACTAGTTTCCCATATTTTTGAGCAATTTTTTTTTAGCAATTTCAAACCTTTGGAAAAGTCATAGTATTAGTACAATGAACTCCCTTAAGCCCTTGATGTGCGTGTTTCTTGAACATTTTAAAGTTAGTTACAAACATGAGACTTACGTTTACCATACCTGCTGCATTATGCTTCTTAACTATATATACTCTTACATAATCACAATAGAATTATCACACTTAGATAATTTAACATGACTATATTATATATCTAGTATATATTTTTGAAGTTTTCCAGTTATCCCAGTAACCCAGTAATTTCCAGCATATTTCAACAAACAACATTTTTTGTCTTTTTTTTTTTTTTTTTTTAAGATTTTATTTATTCATGAGAGAGAGAGAAGCAGAGACACAGGCAGAGGGAGAAGCAGGCTCCATGCAGGGAACCTGATTATGGGACTTGATCCTGGGACTCTAGGACCACGCCCTGGGCCAAAGGCAGGTGCTAAACTGCTGAGCCACCCAGGGATCCCCTTTTTTTTGTCTTTTTATTAGAATTTTAGTGGTTTTATTTATGGCTGTGTATATGTAAGCTGCTTAAAATGAACCATGTTTTGTGGCTAAAAGACCTTTTCGTTTCTTAGCCTTAGTCTGAGCAAGTCACTTCAGCATTTCAGAGGCCTTTCAAAGTTAGGTCTTAGTGTATTTACAAATCAGTGGATATTCTCTCCGTAGAATAATGACTTCTAGTATAACAAAGACATTATTAACATTAAGCTATTTGTTTGCCAAATATACCAAAAATTGTGCTGAGATTAGCCTCTAAAGGATCTGACGGACAGGAGATCCAAAATCTGGAAACAATCCAAATGTGGGAGATTGATGAGGTTTAATGTACATTTTGGGACATGCCACCTAGGTCTCCAAAAATAAAGCATATAGTTATGAAGATAGTAGTCCTTCTGCTTATTCAAAATGAGTTGTTAAAGCATTTCTGATAGCAGAGATAGCTTGTTATAGAAATGGCATTATGGAGTCTAGATTCTGGCTCTGCCATTAACTAGCTTGGTGTTTATTACCCTTTTGTATTTATTTTACTATATATATTTATTCCTAACCAGCATACCTATGTGTTCTAGTCAGTTTTGTTTTGTTTTTAGATTTATTTATCTTAGAGAGCAGAGGGGAGGGGCAGAGGCAGAGGGAGAGAGAATCTGAAGCAGAGTCTGCTGAGAGCATGGAGTCCGACTCAGGGATTGATCCCAAAACTGAGATCATGACCAACGCCAAAACCAAGCATCAGACTGGGCCACCCAGGGGCCCCTGTTCTAGTCCATTTTATGTGGACTTTTAAGTTGCTGTTTTGAAAAGTTGAACAGTATCCTGAATACTTCTTTTTCCTTCCTCCAGAGTATGCTCAAGTAATCAAAATGTTGGGAAATGGACGATTAGAAGCAATGTGCTTTGATGGTGTAAAGAGGTTATGTCACATCAGAGGGAAATTGAGAAAAAAGGTAGGTGTGGAAATTTGTTTTACTTAAAATTGTGATTAAGGGAGGGAAATGGCTCTATAGTTTTTATGGATCAAGGACCTCATTTTTGTAAGTTCCCCAAAGATTTCAGTAAAACAGTGACTTGCCTATGATAAATGAAAGCCACAAACTCCTTAATGGTAACTGTATGGATTCCATTTCCATTTAAAGACACCATTTGTATCACCTATGTTTCTGCTCAGAATGTTTAACCTGAATCTAGTTATGAAGAAACAATCAGCAAATCCAAATTGAGGGAGACAGGCAAAACAAATGGCCTGGCTTTTAATACAATGTTAGTGATCTTGCGGGGGAGAGGGAAACTATTCCAGTTGAATGGAGATGAAAGAGACCTAATGTTAAAGGGGTAAGTGGCCCATGTTTGGATACTGGTTTGAGGGTAGGGGAAATAGTTATAAAGAGTGTTAAGAAAAATTGAATATGAATTATATTAAGTATTCTGGTGATACTCAATTTTCTGAGTGGGCCAGGTTGGAAAGGAATGTTGGAAAGGAATGCTTAATTTCCTATCACAGTGGGTGTTGAGGCAGATATATTAATCAAGTTGGGTAAAAGTCCCTCCAAGTCTGATTTTATGGGTATTTTTTTAATCTCGTTTCCAAACTATAAAGGAGTTTTGCTAGCTTTGTGTATGTGGGTTGGTGGAAGGAAGAGAGGGAAGGAAATAAAAGCATTTATTAGAAATACATTTCTAACTTTGTATTCTCACATGTAATGGATGGACAACTAACCACTTGGAGTAATTCACTATTAAAAATTCCTTACTAATTTCTAATCATTCTTCTGGAATTAATAAAATGTCAAGTAGTTAAATAAGAGTGTTATTTTTTTTTAATATCTCAAATTATACAAGATTTGAAACATGCTCAGCTGCTTACTGTAGTTTTTTTCCCCTAATTCTAAATATAGGTACTTCATCCACAGTTGGGTGAATAGTATTTTATGGAAAGACTGACGCAGTGTTGCTTTGATTCTTTATTTTTAAATATGACATGCATTGACTTTTCTTTCATAGGTTTGGATAAATACCTCAGACATTATATTGGTTGGTCTCCGAGACTACCAGGTAAAAAAAAAAAAAAAATTTTTTTTTCCCCATTTATGTGATTGAATTTCAGTGAGCCATTAATGTTTAGAAGTTAAGTCATGACCATATTCGACCAGTTCCACCCCAATATGCTGCTCACAAGTGTGTCCACAAACATTTCTTAAGGGCCAGGTATTTTTTAGGTGTTGTGCTAGGTACCCTAGGCATCATGATTCCCAAATGGCCATTCTGGGGAGTCCACGTTTCCACTCTGGATAAAATAACAACGTGAATTTTTCATGAAGCTAAATGGCCCTTTTTCCTTTTTTTGGTATTTAAAAAGTTGAGTTTTTTGGAATGAGTAATGTTACATAGTGGTTGTTTTGTTTGTGTTCTTATTTGTCAAAATAAAAATTTAATCTTATGTTGGACCTCTGTGGAAATTTTTCTTTTCTTTTTAATTTATACGTGTTGAAATCAAAATCTGGAGACTGTTACTGTGGTGGATACAACTGAATGAGTCAAGCTGCCATCCCAGAGAATGCCTGGTAGTGAAAAGAATGACAGGCACACTAGTAATTACAATACAAACCATGATAGAAGTATGTGCCCTAAATTTGGATGAGCATTTAGAGGAAAAAATGGTAGTTGCCCTTCATGATCTCAACCTGGAGACTACTCATTTTGGGTCTGTGTAGTTCATTTGAATGCTTTTCTGCCTATTGGAACTCATCATCATATATTGTAAGTGACGTTTCTATTTTTATAACCTTGATCCTGCTTCGATTTTTTAAAATATATATTCCAGAATAAAGAACTAAGATCTTTATTCTAAATCATTGTTTTTTAACCATGAGTGAATTTTTTCCTCCAGGGGCCATTTGACAGTATCTGAGATATTTCTGGTTGTCACAACTGAGGGAGGCAGTGTTGTTGGCATATAATGGATAGAGACCAGGGGTGATGTCAAATATTCTGCCTTGCACAGGATAGTCCCTACAACAAAGAATTACCTAGCCCAAAATATCAATAGTGGTGAGGTAGAAAAGCTTGCTTTAATTCATACCATTTTTGGATGCCTGGGTGGCTCAGTCATTTAAGCATCTGACTCTTGATTTTGGCTCAGGTCATGATGTCAGAGTCATGAGATTGAGCCCTCCTTGCTGGGCATGGAGCCTGCTTAAGATTCTTGCTCTCTTTGTGTCCCCATCCCCTCCCCCACAAGCCTGCATTCTCTAATAAAACACCATTTTAATGTCCATTTTCTTCTTTTGATCTTAAAAATAACCCCAAAAGTAGGAAGAATAATTCTGTTTGACAGAATAAAGAAACCAAGGTTTGAAAAGATAAAACATACTGACTATAAAATGATAGCCAAGACCATCCTTGTCTGATTATTAAACTCCCAAAAACCACCTTCTCTACCTCTGCCACTTAAAGCATGGTCCAGGGACCAGTGGCATCATGGCTTTTGGGGACTTGTTAGAATTGCAGGTTTTTTGACCCCACCCCAGTCTTCCTAAATTGGAATATACATTTTAACAGTTTCCCTTTGAGCGTCTATAAACATAGTTCAAGAATTCCTGGTTTGAATCACACTGCCTTTGCATCAGTGATTGTTTTCATAGCCATTAGGACCTGCTTTTAGGTCCAAAGAACCTTTTGAAGTTGAAACAACCAACTTCAACACTTCTTCCTTAACTGAGTCAGATTCTTTTCCAATGGGAAAATGTGAACAATCTATGACAGTAGTTTTCAGTGGTACATTTGCATCAGAAACACTTAAAAAGCTTTTAAAAATACAAATTCATGAGCCTCACTCCACTTCTACTAACTTATCTTCTGGAAATGTAAAGACTCCACTGGACATTCCATTCAGTTCATATTCTATGAACCACTGATTCATGGAAATGTATATTAATTTCCTTAGGTTATTACACAGTTTCTGGTGGTTGTTTTGTTTTTAAGATTTATTTATTTGAGCGAGAGGGAGAAGGGGAGAAGCAGACTCCTTGCTGAGCAGAGAGCCCGACATAGGGCTCCATTGACCTGGACTGACAGCAGACGCTTAACTGACTGAGCCACCCAGGTGCCCCCGCAATCTTAGTTTTAGACTGTTTAATCCTGTAAATTATGGTTCCAGAGAATTTTTGTATTTCAAAAGACTTCTAATCAAAACATAATAGTAAATAACCTAAAAGATTGGGTTTGCACAGTTCTGCTCTTGTTAAAGTGAGATCTGTAAATATCTTCCTTAAGCTTGTTGATCATTATTCATTTATGTAGCTTCATACTATAATCCTGAGGATGTTCTTTAGAAGGTAGGAGATAAGTTTACATTTTAAAGGGGCTTTTTTTTTTTAAGATTTTATCTATTTGAGAGAGCACACAAGCAAAGTGAGGGTCAGAAGGGGAAGGAGAGGGAGAAACAGACTCCCCACTGGGTGGGGAGCCTGATGCAGCTCCCCATACCAGGACCCTGAGATAATGAATGACCCAAGGAGAAGTCAGAAGCCTAGCCAACTGAGCCATCCAGGTGCCCCCTAATAATTATTTTTAAAATTTTAATTCCAGTATAATTAACTGTATAGTCATTCAGCAATTCCATACATCACCCAGTGATCATGACAAGTGCACTGGGTAGGAAAAAACTTTAAAATGTGAAAAAAAGTATGTAACAACGGGGAAATTTGATTTTTTTTATCCAGTTTTAAAATAATTTGTGAAATAATGGATAATATTTTGGCATAATTAGTTCTAAAAGTTAATGGTCTCTTTCAGGATAATAAAGCCGATGTAATTTTAAAATACAATGCAGATGAAGCTAGAAGTCTGAAGGCCTATGGCGAGCTTCCAGAGCATGGTAATGTCTGAGTTGTTTTATTAACCTGTCATAAGGTGTTAGTACTTGGTGTTATTTAGATAAAAGGATTTTGGTAGAATTTTGTGGGTTTTACTTTTTTGCTTACATGGTTTTTATTTATTTATTTCTTTGTTTTAATTAATTAATTTTTTATTTATTCATGAGAGAGAGCAAGAGAGAGGCAGAGACACAGGCAGAGGGAGAAGCAGGCTCCTTGCGGGGAGCCTGATGTGGGACTCAATCCTGGGTCTCCAGGATCACACCCTGGGCCAAAGGCAGGCACCAAACCGCTGAGCCACCCAGGGATCCCCACATGGTTTGTTTTAAATATGCCTATTTATACTTCATAATACTGACTACCTTAAGAAAAAAGTTACTGGGATTCTGTCCTTAATAAATATGCTTTCTGGTGTGGAGTTACATTTTATAAACTCTGAACTTCTGCATAATACCAAAGGAATAATTTTGTTCAGTATTTTACAGTAACTTTCTCAAGATTGTCAGTGTTCATCTACTTAAATGTGAAGCAAGGATAGTAGGTACTGTTGAATTTTTTAAAGTCGGTTTTCAATTTTTCTTTTTTTTTTTTAAGATTTTATTTATTTATTCATGAGAGAGAGAGGGAGAAGCAGGCTCCATGCAGGGAACCCGATGTGGGACTCAGTCCCAGGTCTCTAGGATCACGCCCTGGGCCGAAGTTGGCGCTAAACCACTGAGCCACCTAGGCTGCCCATGTGGAAAACTTAAAAGTCTTTCATAACCTCACCAAAGGGGGAATGTACTCTACATACTATTTTGTAAACCTACCTTTTCCATTTGGTGGTTTTGTTTTGTAGTGGTTTTTTGTTTTGGGTCTTGCATATTATTCTGAAAACAATATAATTTTACTTCAGCATGAAAATCCTGCTAAGTTATTTACTTGACATTTTCAGTCCAGAAAATGCTAGTATATTGGGGAATAAGACCAGCACCTCTCAGTTCATTTTCATTGCTTCTGACTAAATTTTCTGATTGATGAGTCTGGTGACTGGTAAGTCTAACCATTTTTTTTAGGCACAGCTGGAAGTTGTATAGTTTCAGAATTTGTGTAACTGGATCCTGCCTTACTAAAAATATCTTTCTGAAATAAATAGTTGGGACTATATCAAACAAAATGCTTTTGCATAGTGAAGGGAACCAACAAAACAAAGCGGCAACCTATTGGATGGAAGAAAATACTTACAAATGATAAATCTGATAAATGGTTAATAACCAAAATATATACAGAACTCCTACAATTTAATGCCTAAAAAACCTGCTGTATAATCCAATTAAAAATGGGCAGAGGACCTGAATAGACACTTTACACAGAAGACATACAAATGGCCAACAGACCTATGAAAAGATAGCTTAGCATCACTAATCATCAGGAAAATGCAAATCAAAACTACAGTGAGATATCCCCTCACACCAGTCCAGAATAGCTAGTATCAAAAAGAGAAAAGGAACCTTTGTGCACTATTGGTAGAAATACAAACTGGTATAGCCAGTGTAGAAAACTGGAGGTTCCTCAAAAAGTCAAAAATACCATTCAATCTGGTAATTCCACTACTGGTTATTTACCCAAAGAAAACAAAAACACTTATTGAAAAGATGTATGTACCCCTATTGAGCATTATTTACAGTAGCCAAGGTACAGAAACAATCGAAGTGTCCACTGATAGATAATGCATAAAGAACATGTAATTGATACACAATGGAATATTACTCAGACATAAAAACAAAGGAAATCTTGCCATTTGCAGTAACATGGATTGATCTAGAAGGTATTATGCCAAGTGAAATAAATCAGAGACAAATACCATAATGGTTTCACTTACATGTGGGGCATCTAAAAAAACAAATGAACAAACAAGAGAGAAATAGACTCCTAGAGAACATAAACTAGTGGTTGCTGGAGGGTTGGGGAGTAGGTGAAATAGATGAAGGGGATTAAGAAATAGTGTCAATTCTAAAGTCATGCCTGAAAAGTGCAGCATGGGGAATATAGTCAGTAATATTGTAATAACTTCGTGTGGTGACAGATGGTAACTGCTTATTCTGGTGAGCTTATAGTGTATATGTATAATTATCAACTATGTTGTGCACTTGAAAACTAATGTATATGTCAGCTCTACTTGAATGGATAGAAGTTTGACTCATAAGAGTCTTAGAGTTCAACATTTGGTATCAGACCACTTCTTTTAGCAGACGCTCATTTTAATATCATCTTGGTTATATGAGCATATTTGTTATTGTTTCTTTAGCTAAAATCAATGAAACTGATACATTTGGTCCTGGAGATGACGATGAAATTCAGTTTGATGACATTGGAGACGATGATGAAGACATTGATGATGTGAGTAGATGGATCTTGCATTTTCCAACTTTGGTTTCTGAATTATCCACAGAGAAACCAGCTCTTTTTCCTATCTTCCTTTAAACTAAAAATGTTGAATAGAGTATATTTCAAGACTTGGCCGTATTATTGAGAAGACAACTAGTCAAACTATTATACTTTGGGAATTCTTATAATCTTTTCAACATTTCTTCCAGAAAAGATCAGTATTTGCTTTGGCGATATGAATGCTAGCGTTGGAATCATAACTTGTTTAAGAGTGTCTGGAGAGAGAAATATTTTGAAATTTAGCCAACAGTTTTAAGAAATAGAAGATCTTCTCAAAAGATTTTATTTATTTATTTTAGAGAGCATGTGGTGGGGAGGGACAGGGGGGTTGCAGAGAAAGAGAGAGAGGATCCCAAGCAGACTCTGCCCTATGCGTGAAGCCCAACGTGGGGCTCGATCCTACAAACCTGAGCCAAAACCAAGAGTTGGACACTTGACTGAGCCACCCATATGCCCCAAAAGGTCTCCATTGTAATAAGGTTTTTATTTAGTTATTTTAAAGATTTTATTTATTCACGAGAGACACAGAGAGATGGAGAGGCAGAGGGAGAAGCAGGCTCCATGCAGGGAGCCCAACGTGGGACTCAATCCTGGGTCCCCAGGACCACACCCCGGGCCGAAGGCGGTGCTAAACCACTGAGCCACCCAGGCTGCCCAACGAGGCTTCTTCCCCCCCCCCCCAAGGCTTCTAATAATATATGTTGTAATTCCAGGGGTGCCTGGGCGATTCAATCGGTTGAGCATCTGACTCTTGATTTCAGCTCAGGTTGTGATCTTAGGGTCATGAGAATCAGGCTCTGTGCTTGGGGTAGAGTATGCTTAAAACTCCTTCTCCTCCTTCTGCCCCTTCCCCACATATGTGATCTTTATCTAAATGTTTAAAATTGAGACCTTTTGCCAATTATGTTCTTTTAGCTGTTGGATATGCAGTGTTGACAAACTCTTGGTTTAGAGTTGGTGTTTTAGGAAAATGTATTATTTTTCTGAAAGGTGAAGCAGTTATGCTCACAAGAGTAAATGCCCTTTTTTGTTAACATAAATGAAATTCATACTTAGTTTTTGGCAATATAAACTTATTAAATAATTGGGGTAGTATTATAAGTTACTCATAAATCCAGTTTGGTCTCTTTTTTTCAACTCCTTAAAAAATAAAGTTCAGAACCCACCTGTGTATATAAACGTAAAAATAATTTTGCTAATGTTTGGTTTGATTCAAAGATGAAATTTTAGTGTACCTGGGGCAATTGTTCCTAAGACTGCAACACAATTACTGGAGCCTTTCAAAAACACAAAGGTTCATCTTGGGAAAATTTGAGTTAGACATCACAAGTGATCCCCACTACCAGAATTCGATCATTAACATTTTTTATACCTGATTTATCACATATCTTCTTATATCTTTACCCATTAATTCATCTTATATTTTGATGCATCTTAAGACCATTTAGAATACTCAGGATGGGGGATCCCTGGGTGCCTTAGTGGTTTAGCACCTGCCTTTGGGCCAGGGCGCGATCCTGGAGTCCTGGGATGGAGTCCCACGTCGAGCTCCTGGCATGGAGCCTGCTTCTCCCTCCTCCTGTGTCTCTGCCTCTCTCTCTCTCTCTCTATCATAAATGAATGAATGAATGAGTGAATACTCAGGATGAATTAAGGATTTGAGTACATATCCTCCATGCGTATATGCATTTATGAATTTTTATATAAACATTTTTTTAAGATTTTATTTATTTATAGAGACAGAGAGAGGGGCAGAGAGAAAAGCAGGCTCCATGCAGAGAGCCTGACGTGGGACTCATCCAGCGTCTCCAGGATCATGCCCTGGGCTGCAGGCGGCGCTAAACCGCTGCGCCACCGGAGCTGCCCAAACACATTTTTTAAATGTACTTCCCTTTAGAGACCCTGAGCCACAGAATTCTTGTGACTGAATTGTTAATGATACTTTGACAGTAGATTTATCGATTATACTCAGTGACCAGACCTGACATGGAATTGTGTTGTAAATTAAGGGGCAAGCCAAACATTTTTGGAGCTGGATTAGAAGGCCTCTGTTGGAAATTAAGAACCTAACCAGAGTACACATTTGAAAATGAAGCCACATACACAGAGGTGATAGGTTGAGGATCTAGATAGGGTTAAGATTCTCTAAGAAAAAACTTGTGAATCTGTGCCAGTGATTCCTTGAACTGGACCCAGTAAGCTCTCAGGGAAAGACATGGTAAAAGATGGTGGATACTAAAGGAATTTGAGTTATCTTCAACATTTTGCATGGGTTGCCTTGTTTATCACCTGAGAACTTTTTCTGGACATTTCTCCAGATGGCTTATAGGTATGCTAGCCTTCTTTCCTATAACCAGGTTGAGAGGAGAATTTGGTCATTGTCATACTTGGGCTCTTTCTCTAATAATACTCCTTTGTGTCTGCTCCCACCCTAGAATACAAAATCTCTCATCACTAACACAAAAGGGAAGAAACACTAAACTTTATTAAGAATATTTTGCATAAAAAATAAATAAAAAATATTTTGCATAACGTGACATTTTGAAGGAGGTTGTAAAGATTTTACTGGCAACAAACTAATTGAGAAAAACTCGGTGTATAGAATTTCCTCTTCAAAGATAGCCTTAAGGTTTGCAAGCCTCCTTTATGCGGTAGACTGCTGGAATATAAGAATTCTTTTGTTTGATTTGATATTCTTTTCCCTTCCAGATCTAAATTGAATTCAACATTTTACATTCCAATTTCTCTGAGGATTGTTCCAACAATTTGGATTTTGGCTGTGACCTGTTAAAGAAGATTAAAATTTCATTAGCATGAGTGCAATTTGTTAAAGCAGATTGATTTGTTTCTAAGGTATTTCTTTAAAAACCGAATTCTCTTAAGTGAAATGTTAAGCCCCCTTTGTTCTTTTGATGTATTGGAGCTTATGGGTAAAAAACTACATCGACTGTTTTTAAAAGGAAGGGGGAAATGCATTACTGCCTTTCCTACTTTGACCATTTTCCATTAAGTGAATGTTCTGAATAAACCATTTACCCTACACTCATGGATTATGACTAAGCCCTAACTTTGGCCTGTTGACTGTACAGTGATTTTCTGTATATTCCAGTTACTTAAATGTTCCCTTGAGATTTTGATACAAATTGAGGCGGCAGAAATCTGCATTTGAGGTAAAAAATGATTAGGTCTGCTTTTCATATTTAAGTAGCATGTGGCTATTTTTGTACTAATTTTGATATCATGTACATTCTTTTCATGATATTATTTTGCCACTATAAATGTATCAACAAAAATGCATTTCCAAAATGTAAGTTTTTTAGAACCTGGGTTTTACTAGCAATTTTTAATTTGTAAGGTTAGTAGTTACAAGAATTGAACAGTAGGTGGCACCCAGTCATCTTAAACTGAAATAGTGATATAGTTGTCATTTTTTTTCCTAAATGTGCATAGGAAATTTCCCAAAACAAAAGATTGTTTTGATCATATGCATGTATGTAGAATATTTTTGAAGAACAAAAATATTGTTAAGTGTCATTTTATTTCAGAAGTCATAAACATATAAGCTACAATTTTGAGTGCTTTATAAACACTTAAATTATATATAAATGAAAATTTAATTTCCTAAAAACTGTACAAATTAAGCCTTTTTCAAACTATCCCTAAGCTGGGAAAAGAGGAGGGAATAACAGTTTACTGAAAAGATGGTTTCTCATTTCTAAATGGAAGAGCTACAGCTGAGAAATACAATAAAGACAATGTCATGCTGCAGAGTATATTATACCCTTACTTTGTGCTTAGGATGTATTTTATTGTGTGTAAAGATTTGTTTTGTTTGTATTTTATTGGGAATTTGGATTTTCCCTTATTTAGTTTTTGTTCTCAACTCTACTGAGATGAAATTAAGGGCTGGGCTATTTAGACCATACTAGCCACATTGAAATCTTATGCAACTTTGAAAGAAGAGATCCATCATTTAGATTGTGAAGCTTTTATTCAACTGGTCTCCAGAGATGTTTTCAATGATGAAAGTACTCCAAAGGGAAATAAACCTTCATGTGGCTTCAAAACATAAGCACATCTTCTCTAATCTCATGTTTATTCCTTAGTGTGCAAACTGGAATCAGAATCTGAGGTACTATAAAACATTATTAAATCAAAGAATAGAAATGAGTAGACAGTTGGAATTTGTATTTCTTACTCTGTGGAATTCTGAATGCTTACCTAGATGGAATGAGCCTGAGACCATGGGCTGGTTTTTAATACTTGTAAGAAACTAGTCTTGAAGAATCAACTTAATGATTATCTTCATCAAAATCTAAACTTCCTAAGATATTTAGGCTTCTGTACGAAAAGTGGCCAAATTTGTGGTGTATATATAGATCCTTTTTCTGTGTTATTTTACCAAGAAAGTTGTAACTCTGCATTTGTGGTACAGTTCATGGTAGTGATGGTACAACTCATGTTAGTTTTTCTACTTATCTCCTCTAACAAATATGGTTCATCTGAAGATTCTTAAAATTACAGCTATGACCCCTATCCGTGTGTGTTAGTGATATTTTTTTTCCTTGCCTAGGTAGTAACAGCTCAATCTAGTGCCATTGCATCCTGGAAAATCTCAAATCATGATTATAAAATGGTAAAATTCTAGGTCCTATGCAACACTACTTGGAGGGATTGTTTTACTAACTTGTCTTTAATGTGAAAATTTATTGATTATATTTCAAATGAGGAATGGAAGTGGTCCTTAGTTGGGTTTTTTGTTTTGTTTTTTGGTATGTGTACGTGTGTTGTTTTTTTTGAGTTTGGTTGTTTTTTTTGTTTTGTTTTTGGTTGGGTGGGGGGTTGGTTATATATACTCTTTGATTCCCGTAACACAATGCTATAAGGTATGCCCTGAAAGACAATAAAATGTTTGAAATCCAAGAATAATGGTTCTTCCTGCTAAGTGGGTATAATAATTATTACTAATTAATTTGATGGGCTTGCATTTTTCATGCAGTGTTGATTCTGCTTCCAGTTAGAGTACATATGGTGGCTCAACAACCAAACCAAGTATTTGTGTGAAAAAAGACTTGCCAAAACTTAATTGCTTGACTGTTGAATCTGTTTTAAACATCCAGCCTCTTAAGAGACCACCTCTTAAGGATCCTGTAAACTATGCATGATAAAAATTCTTGTATTTTATTAAGGAATGGCCGTTGGTTTACTCACCACATCTACAGAATCATGGCTGTGAACATAGTTGGTTACAAAACTCCTTGTAACTTGTAGTTTAACTTAATCTCATCTATCTTGTATAAATATTAAATTATAGGATGGTGAAGAACATCTTTAGTAGATATAAACTGCTGTCAGTGTTGACTTCAGAGTAATCAAGTAGGTAAAAGCATGTTTGAAATAAAAATATCTAGCTGGATTTATACTTTATTTGTATTGTTTACAGATTTTAAAATAATCCAGTATTAACTGTAGCTTGACAGTTAAAGTATCAGAATGAAAGTGAGGTTCTTTATGTTACCTATCATAACAATTTTATAAAGATCTGTATTGGTAGGAGACATTTAGATCTTTATCCTGCTTAGCAAGAGGAAGTTTCACTTATACTGTTTGGATTCCCATGAACTTTTACATACCACATTTGTGTTTTTGATTTATCTTAAACTGTCATTCTTTTTATACTCATTTCTTCCTAGTCAGCAGAGAACAAAATCTTTAGTCTCACTACAGCTGCGTTAAGACACTAACTTCTCAGGTACAGAGTAAACCAAGGAATTTGGAGAGTACTGGAGTGGGTCAATCCTTTCTTCCCCCCAGCTGCTGTGTACTTAAGAGTCAGTGTGATAGAGTGAAGAGCATGAGCCCTGGGGTCACGAGGCCTGTGCCCTAACCCCCACTCTACCCTTTACCTGCAAGTGACCATAGGCACCTTCCCACACTTGTGAGTTTCAGGCTCCTCACCTGTAAGATGGGGATGATGAGAACAGTACCTGCAAAATTTGTGGGAGGACTAATTATGTGTCCATATGTGTAATGCACCTAGAGCAGTGTCTGCCGCTTTTCACTTGGTATCCAGGACTGTAGAAGATTAAATAAGCACATCTTTTATATTCTCTATTTACCATTTCTTTCACTTGCAGTCTTTGGTTCCTATAATAAAAGAAACTTGTAGAATATATATATTCATATATTCATGTTGATACAATATTTAAAATAAATGCTACCATCCTCATTTAATTCAGCATAAGACTAACAGAAGTCTCTAAATTGCTTAAAGATGGATGTTTTGCAAAATACCAACTACTCTATATTTCTTTAGAGAAAGTTTATAGTTATTGATAGTTCTGGTCATTTCATTATTTAGTCTAATGAGTCCTTTTACTATGTATAGATTTATGACAGCTAATTAGTACTGACTGATTTGGAGGTTTGGACTTATGTAAGAAAAAGTCCCATCATTTGGACTTATGTACAAAAAATTGGATGCAAACTATTACAATTAGAAAATAAAATATGAAATAACTTTTAACAGTATGCAGTTGATTCTTTTCGAACTGTTTTATTTTTTTTTAACTGTTTAAATTTATATTCATGATTCTTTTCTGAAAACCAATTGTGATTGAGGGAAAATGTATACTTTGTATTTCAGTTGTTTTTGAATGAATACATTCAGACTCCAGATATGGGGTTGCGTTTTGTAGGTGAGTGATTTGGTTACAACCATGTGCAGAAGACATTTTCTAATATTTCTAATAGTAGATCAGTTGTCCAGAATGACCTCAGATTGCCAAAATCACATTCACTGGACCTTATTTTGTGTTCTGCAGAGATACATGGATGAAGCAGATATCCTGGTCAACTTGCTCACTTTTCCCCCCCCTCCCCCAGCCTGCTCACTTTTTAAAACTGTCTTTTCTGTTTAAATCCAGGCTTTGTTCAGTTTACAGTTTGATAATGGGCAGATCAAAAAGTATGGACAGGGCAGTCCCAGTGGCTCAGTGGTTTAGCTCCGCCTTCAGCCCAGGGTGTGATCCTGGAGGCCCGCGATCAAGTCCCACGTCGTGCTCTCTGTATGGAGCCTGCTTCTATCCCTCTGCCTGTGTCTCTACCTCTCTCTGTATCTCCCATGAATAAATAAAATCTTTAAAAAAAAAAAAAAGTAGGAACAGAATCTGAGTTAAATACCCTATATCTGATACTCCATTCCAGTTATGATCCACTGGAGTATCAGGTATAGAATTAGTTGGATTTTTGCAAATTTAATAAGGATCAATGCATATTTATGATTTTAAATCCCTTAGAAATCCAAGAATAATTGGAATTCTGTTTACTTGATAAAGGTTATCTACCAGAAGCAAATATAGAAACAATCTAAAAAGCCAATCTTACGGGGCGCCTGGGTGACATACTTGGTTAAACCTCTGACTCTTAGTTTCAGTTTGGGTCTTGAGCTCAAGCCCCCTGCCCCCAATTGGGCTTCATGGTCAGCAAGAAGTCTGCTTCATCCTCTCTCTCCCTCTGCTCCTCCTGCTTGTGCTCATTTGCAAGCATGCACTCTCTAAAATCTTTTTTTAAAGCCAATTCTACTTAAGAATGCCCCTGAGAAGCAATAAAAATTATTAATCTCATTAAATCCAGCCCTTGAGTACACACCTTTTTAATATTGCATGTGATAAAGTAGGAAGTGCTACAATAAAGCACTTAGGCATACTGTGAAGTATAACAGTTGTCTTTAAGGAAAAACCCTTGTGTGTTTGAGTTGCAAGCTGAATTTGCCACTGTTTTTCATGAACACTATTTTTCCTTTAAAAGGACAATGACAAACTGGTTATTGAAACCTAGGTTTGTGGTCAAACATTTTTTTCAAAAATGAATGTGATGAGGCTGTTCCCCAAGGAAGACAACTGGCAACACTTGTTGGTGTTGGTAAGATTTAAGCTTTCAAGCAAAAATTAAGTTTCGAAAAACTAGTATCTTATCACAGTAAAGACAAGAGATTAGTGATCATATTAATGTGTCTTAAAGGTGTTGACACTTGGAAGATCTTCATAGCTGAATCAACCAGTATTTTCTAAATGATCAGTGGATTTTAATGTAATAGAATAGAAAGATCATTGATTCAGTGTTCGATTCCACACTGCCGCTAACCTTTGAAGACATTACCATTATCAATATAGGGTATGGAATCAAAAGTACACAATTATCTGAAGAGACTATGAGAATGTTTCTTCCTTTTCCAACTAAACTACATGCCTCTGAGGTCAGATTTTCTTCATATGCCTTAACTAAAAGAACATACTATAACACATTAAATACAAAAGCAGATCTGAGTCTACTATTAGGCCAAACAGTAAAGAGATTTGCAAAAATGTGAAACAATAACACTTAATTTTTTTTTGTTTTTAACTTTTCATTAGAAATATATTAAAGCATCGGGTTTAGTTTTGAATTAAAATTAAATTTCTTTAAAGATTTTATTTATTTATTCATGAGAGACCCACACACACAGAGAGAGAGGCAGAGAGAAGCAGGCTCTATGCAGGGAACCTGACGTGGGACTCGACCCTGGGACTCCAGGATCACGCCCTGGGCTGAAGGCAGCACTAAACCACTGAGCCGCTGGGGCTGCCCTGAAATTAAATATTTTTAAAAAATTTCTAATACATCAGTATTCATGGATATAACCTATCAGTGAACTTGTCATTTCAAGGAAAACTGAGTGTTGCCAATATTAACATTTGTGCTATCAAGTAAAAAGTTGGAATGCCTGGGGTTCCTGGCTGGCTCAGTAGGTAGGAGCGTACCACTCTCGATCTTGGGGTCATGAGGTCATGAGCTCCAGGTTGGGTATAGAGGTTACTTTTTTAAAAAGTTTTGGAAAACAACATCTACCACCATTAGAAAGGTTCTTTGGGAGTCTCCCTTTTAGGTTAAGAGTAGGGGTTGGCAAACTTTAAAGGACCAGATAGTATTTTAGGGTTTGTAGCCCATATGGTCTCTTAAAACTACTCAGTTCTGCCATTGTAGCACAAAAGCGGCTGTAGTAACAGAAATGAGTGTGTCTATATTCCAATAAAACTTGAGTATATGAAATAGGTGGCAGGCTACATTTGACCCATTCATGGGCTATAGTTTGCCAACCTCTGCTGGTATGGGTCTCAGACAAAAAATTTGAGAACTGCACTAGACTAACAACTAAATGGTATAATAGGTTTTAAGATAACCATTCAAGTATAACTAGATTTTTTGGAAGTTAATCTACTGGAAAAAGCCCAGCAAACTAAAACTTTAATTTAGACTTAAATAGACATTGTATTCATAGATGATATACTATAAAAATGCCAATTCTCCAAAGTAATCTGTGATTCCTTTTTTAAAGATGTTTATTTGAGAGAGAGAAGGAGAATGAGCGGGTGGAGGGGGGTGTAGTCAGAGGGAGAAGTAGACTCCTTGCTAAGCAGAGAGCCTGATGTGAGGCTCGATCCCAGGACTCCACGATCATGACTTGAGCCGAAGGCAGACGCTTAACTGAGCTACCCAGGTGCCCCTCTGATTTCAATATAATTACAATTAATACTCCATCATGAAGTCCAGGTGGCTCAGCGGTTGAGCGCCACCTTCAGCCCAGGGTGTGATCCTGGAGACCCAGGATTGAGTCTCACGTCAGGCTCCCTGCATGGAGCCTACTCCCTCTGCCTGTGTCTGCCTCTCTCTGTCTCTCTCATGAATAAATAAAATCTTAATAATACTCCATCATGATAGATGGGAGGGAAGTTGTAGAAAAACTGATTCTAAAATAAGTTCATATGGAAGTCATGAATTTCTGAGAATTCTAAAAATAGGAAAGCAGACCTCTTGGTCAAGTAATAAGTAATGCCATAGTGATGAATAGATGCAGTAACAAAAACATCAGAACAGAGCTCAGAACCAGTCCATGTATATATGACAATTTGGTATATGATAAAAGTGGTTTTGGAATCTTTGGGGAAAGGATTTTCAAAAAAATTTATTTCCATGAGAGACAGGCAGAGGGAGAAGCAGGCTCCATGCAGGGAGCCCAATGTGGGACTTGATCCTGGGACTGCAGGATCACAACCTGAGCTGAAGGCAGATGCTCAACCACTGAGCCATCCAGACATCCCAGGACAGATTATTTAATGGATGATGCTGAGAAGCTACACTTTACAGAGAAAAGTAAATAAGGATCCCTATCACACCATAGACTGAAAATAAATTGCTTTGGAGTAGAGGTATAGACTATCCTGGAGTCAGAAATATAAAATAATAGCTCTTTGTATTTGTTCTAACTATGTGATGGTTGTGGTTTGAATTTATCCCTTTTCCCCTTGACTCCCATCTCCACTAGGGTTGAAAGGCTGCAATAAACGTCCCACAATTGGGCCTTTTAAAGCTGCATTAAAAAAAAAAAAAAACTCCTAAAGTACAAACCATCAGGTGAAAAGTTGATTTATTTTTTTAACCATGGGAAAGACCAGGATCAAGAATTGTGGATGGTTGCTAAGTCTTAGGAGGAAGTTTTGACAAGGAGTAGGATATTTGCATGGCTTTACAGTGCCTCCCCACAGATTGTCTATTAGTACCTCTACGGTGGAGAACCTGGCAACCAATTAGGTAAAATTACTGTATCCATGTTATATTTACTGAAGTTAATAACTAATATGGTTGTAAAAGAATATTCTAAAAAAAAAAAATTCTTATTAGGAAATACACATTGAGGGATCCCTGGGTGGCTCAGTGGTTTGGTGCCTGCCTTCGGCCCAAGGCGTGATCCTGGAGTCCCGGGATCGAGTCCTGTGTCGGGCTCCCTGCATGGAGCCTGCTTCTCCCTCTGCCTGTGTCTCTGCTCCCCCCTCCCCCGTCTCTCATGAATAAATAAAATCTTTAAAAAACTAAAAAAAAAAAAAAAAAGGAAATCTACATTGAAGTATTAAGGGATAAAGGGTCATTTACATGTATGCAATTAACTCAAAAAACAGTTGAGGATAAAGAGATAACACGATAAATGGGGTAAAATGTTAACAATAGGTGAATCCGAGTAAAGGGTATATGAGTGTCCTTTGCAAACTCACAACTTTTCTGTAAGTTTGGTATTATTGCCATATAAGAAGCTTTATAAATGGATGGATTTGGGCATAAAAGTTAAGGAGTTTTGTGCTAATCTTAGAAAAGGTTAATCGACTGTGTGAATTTATAACACTTAAACCTCCAAGGAATTATCCAGAGCAAAAGAAACTCCTGAAAATCACCCGGAAAAAAGACAAATAGTTCAATAAAAAGACGGGCAAGGATTGAATAGGTAATTTAAGAAGAATAAAGCTAGGCACCCAGGTGGCTCATCGGTTAAGCTTCCTACTCAAGATTTCCACTCAGGCAGGTCCTGATCTGAGGGTCCTGTGATGGGGCCTTGCCTCTGGCTCTGCCTTCCTCCAGGAGCCTGTTTGAGGATTCTCCCACCACCCGTGTGCTCTTTCTCTCTCTAAAATAACTTTTTTTTAAAAAAGAAGAGTAATAAACCAGAATGAATAACTGATCTGTTTCTGATTTGTATACAGCTGCAATGAATAGATGTTGACAGCGATACCAAGCAAGGAAAAACCGTGATAGCTATTGAGCAATATTATTTACATATATATTAAGACCATGCATATCTTCGCAACACTACGTATTCGAAAAACAGAGGTACAAAAATGAAACAGTGAGGTGCCTATGACTGGAGGAATGGAAGTAGGAATAGAAAGTAAAAATAGAAAAAAAAAGAATAAAACTAGGGTGGGGTGTTCTGGCATGTCAGCAAGACCAGAGCTCAAGAGTTGGATGAATTGGGGATCCCTGGGTGGCTCAGCAGCTTAGTTACTGCCTTCAGCCCAGAGCGTGATCCTGGAGTCCCGGGATCGAGTCCCACATCGGGCTCCCTGCATGGAGCCTGCTTCTCCCTCTGCCTGTGTGTGTGTGTGTGTTTCTTTGTCTTTCAAGAATAAATAAAATCTTTTTTAGAAAAAAAGAATTATGAACTCCTACCCAAGTTCTGTAAGAAGGAGGGGTGGAGTGAAGACAGCACCCATACCTTTATTAAGGTGGCTCAATCTTACTTGGGTTAGGAAATTTTTTTTTAAGATTTATTTATTCATGAGAGAGACAGACACAGGCAGAGGGAGAAGCAGGGTCCGTGCAGGGAGCGGATGTGGGACTCGATCCCCGATCCTGGGAATCAGGCCCTGAGCTGAAGGCAGGCGCTCAACCACTGAGCCACTCAGGTGTCCTAGAAACTTTTCTTTACAGCCAAGGGACCAGTCCCCACTTGCCTGCTTTCCTGCTCATTTGTGTCTAAAGTCCCTTTCTGGCTTTCTCACCATAGCCGTGCCCTATTCCTGACACACCTTTGGGAGTGTCACCAACACGTCCATCATGTTTTTGTGCCACAAAGAGACTCTCCAGGCTTTTCACTACTAATTCAGGTGCCGGTTCCTGAGGGTTTGAGCTTGGTGGGTTTTTAAAAGATTGTATAATTTAGATACTATAGAGTTTACCCATTTAAAATGTACAATTTAATGGTTTTCAGTAAACTCATGGAGCCAACCATCACATAATCTGATTCTAGAATGCTTTTATTATCTCCAGTAGAAACCTTGTACTCTTATTCAGCTTAATTTGGTTTTTTAACCATGCATTTCTATCTACCCCAGGGGTGGGAGTTAAACCCACAGTGGGCTGGTCACTGTCCAACAGAGAAATGTGCAGCCTGGGGCCCCCCTGCGATCAGTTATCACTTGGCAGGCTATACCTGGGTAAACACCTGGAAGTTTGAACTAGCACTATGTATGCAAAGATATCTTTTTCAATTTGTATGTTTTTTTTAAAAAGTGATAAATGCTCATGGCAGGGGTAAAAGGATGTCCAGGAGAATCCCATCACCACCATTACACACACACACCCTTCCCCGACCTCTTACTCCTAAGGCTACACACCTTTAATAGTTCCTTGCGTGTCTTCCCAGAGAGGTGGTCCTCGCAGAGATTTCTCAACTGGGCAGTATTTTCTCCCGAGGAAACAAGGAACCATCGAGTAGCTGTGGGTGGAATCCGCCAGGGAGTGAGGGCATGGTTGGAACGCCTAGGTCCCCAGACTACATGCCCCTGCCCTGCCTTGCAGGCTGAGCAGCACGCTACTGTGGCCCTGCCCTGGGTGGCCGCACGCCTTGGCTGGGCTGAGGAAGAACCTAGCACCGGCCGCCCGCGCACCTTGAGGACTGGAACCTAAATGCGTTAGGTGGGAGGGTCCGTGGGCGTCCACACTAGTGGCACCTGCCTGAGGCCCTAGCCAGGAACTGTTTCCAGGGCTGCAGTCCGCAGTGTGTATGTGTGTGGACGCCTAGCGTGCGTGAATGTCCGAAGGCTGTGTGACGACGTGTGTCCACGGTGTGGGAGAACGTGTACATGCTGGGTGAGCACGCGTGCACTGTGGTTACTCTGAGGATGCGCGCACACTGTGAGAATGTGCATCCTGTGTGTACAACGCTTTGAGTGTGCGCACTGTATGGGGAGGTGCATTTACACTGGCGTGTGCACACCACATGTAAGCAGTGTATGAGGAACTGTGTACACGCCATGTGTGCTTCTGCGCTGTGCGAGGACCGGTGTGCACGCCGAAAGTGCGCGCGGTTTGTATGCGTGCTGTGAGAAGTGGTGCGCACGCCGCATGTACACGCCGCGTGCCCCGTGCCCTGTGAGGGCCGGTGTGCCCCTCGCGTGTGCGCGCGGTGCGCGTGCGCGTGCGCGGCGTGAGAACTGGTGCGCACTTCGCACGTGCACGCCGTGTGCGCACGCTGTGTGAGGAGGACGCGTGCGCGTGCGGGTGCGCGCGGGTCCGGTGCGGCGCGGCGGCTCCGGCAGTGCGCCTGTGCAGCCGGCGCGTCCCGATGGAGCGCGGCGGCGGCGGCGGCGGGGCTGGGACCGGGACCGAGGGGGCTGCACGGGGACCCCCGCTTCCCGGGAAGATGGCCGAGTCAGGCGCGGTGCGGACCTCGCCGCCCAACCACCGACCTTCAGGTGGGGCCCCCGGGGTGCGGCGGGCGCTTGGGGGCTTCAGGTCGCCCCGGGGGGCGGGGCGGCCCCGCCGTGGGCCGCGCAGGGCAGCGGCTCTGGAGCGCGCGGGGCGGGGACGCAGCGCGGTGCTGGTCTAAGCGCCCTTCTCCCCGCCCGGGGTCGACTGGGCGCCGTATCCGGGGCCGCGTCGCTCGCGGTGCGGGTGGCAGGGGCCCTTCTCAGGTGGCTTGAGTGAGTGGGTGCACTTGGGGGTGGCCTAGGGTGGGTGGCAGGTGTGTTTGGTGTGGGGAGCCTGGGCCCACGGTGGTGAGGGGCACTGGGGGAGGCTGAGAGGGCTCTAGGGGGTCGCCGGAGCCTGCGCGCTCGCCCACTCTGCGTCTTGGGAAATGCGCGCGAGCGGCAGCTGCAGCCTGCCCCATAGGTGGCCCGGCTTCGTGCTTCGCGGCATCCCGGGGGCAGATCCGGCACGTCACCCACTGGCAGGGGCGGGTGGAGCGCCGCCTGGGCGGCCTGGTGCGAGCCCCCCGCGGAGTTCCCCTGCCACCCGCAGGCCTCGTGCGCGTTGCCCAGGGGTCTGGTGGGGCCGTAGGCCCCTTCAAGTGGCAGCGCGACCGCTATGTCTCCCAGCCCGCGAGGCTGCAACTGCTAGGGGCTGTGGAGGGCTGGTCCCCGGACGGGCTGCTCAAAAATGAGCAAAGCAGGGGGGGATTTTGAGGACATTTGGCAGAATTTTAGATAAGCAAGTCTCACGTCTTTGACGTTCTGTAAAGTGGCTGCAGGTAGTGCGGGGGTGCAAGCCGCGGGGAAACCGATTTCATGCTGTTTTTCCAGGCAACACCTTTTTTTTTTTTAAGTTAATGTGACCTATTTTTAAAACATTTTTTTACTGTAGTATCACATGCATACGACAGATGCGCACAGGTCTTAAGTATATGATTCAAAGAATTATCAAATAGTGAAGATATGGATATTGTATATGAGGTGAACCAAGGAAGGGAAAGAAGTGAAAGGAAATGCGCTTTAATCATTTGAAACATGTTTTTCATGGTGGATGGGAGGTATTTTCTGATTGGGCCTTCATTTGCATCGTTCATAGGAGGAGGTGGCTTAAGTCTTTTCCCAATTTGTGTTTTTCTTGGTGCAGTTTTTAAGGCAGAATTTAACAAATATCACAGGTTAGTGATGTAAATTCTATAAATATGTATACTTCTGTTTTCATTCTTTTTGCTTAATTTGAGAAACTCAGATACGTCTGCTAGGGAAGAACCCAGAACCCACCACCCACCCACCCACCCACCCATCAGAATCAGCCTTAGGGGAGGGAGACCTAGCAGGAGAAAATATTGGAAAGGTTGTTGAAGTTTACAGTTTTATTTGAGAGTCTAAATAATAGGCTATTTCCATGTCTTAAAGGTAGAGACGGGCTGTATGGTAAGGCTTGCAATTTGTGGGATTTAAATTTCTTTGAAAGAATTTAATAAAGGGGCATTCTTATTAAGTCCTAGTAGGAAACTTTGTAGAACCACTTAATGCACTCTCCACTGATATTAAAATTAGCTTAAAGCTGTTTTCCTTTATTTGATATCGAAACCATAAAAAGACGTATGAAGGTTTAAAATATTACAGTTGGATGCGTTACAGTTGGTGTGGAAAAATTGGAGTGTTCAATTTAGGTGCCAGGTAATACCATGGTTTGTTCTTTTGAAGGCTAGTAAGGTAGATACTTAGAAAAATAATGTCATCCTCAGTAAAATTGGGATTATTGTAGTTTTATTATCCATCCTGGATGCTGATCATTCTTGGTTGCCTAGAGGCCTTATCATTTTGGATCCATCCCTAATAACATTCATCCTGCACATCTGGGGGATATGAGTTTATGAGTGGTTTTCCTAGGAGCTCTGTAGAAGGTGGTGAGGGAATACCTCTTGTGGTTTCCTTTAACAGAAGGTTCTTCCAATCTTGAAATCTTATGCACGTTCCCATTACTCACCAGTGATGCTTTTTTATCTTTCCTTTTATTTACCCCCAGCATGGAAATTAGCAAATGTATGGTTCTTTCTAATGCTTTGTTATATGCACCATATAACTAATGATGAGCAAGTGCCTGTTGCTTGAATCTGCTTTGATTTCTTTAGCCAGCAAAGAATCACTGGATCTCAACTGTCAGGCTACCTCAGTGTCATACAGGTCCTGTGCTTCCCTCAGCCTGAAATGCCCCCTTCTTCCCTTTTTCCTTTCCAGGATTCACTCCCTCTAGGGCTCCTGTCAGTCAGAATTAAGGAACTTCCTCTTGTCTGTGCCTACAGCACCTCCAGGGAAGCACTCTTATTCTGCCTGTTACATTAACCTTCCAGCTCCTCTCAGCAGGCGTTCTTTGAGTGCCCACTGTAAGCTGGACCCTGTGCTGGTGGCTACTGCTGCTGCTGAAGCTGAGTAGATTGAGGGCCAGAATGCCTGGATGTGAATGCCACCACACCACTTTCTCAGGGAAGTTATTTGACATCTTGAGCTTCAGTTTTCTCAAAGAACAACATGGGGAGATAGAAGCACTGCTTTGAGGATGAAGGAATTAGTATCCGTAAAGCTGTGCCTGACACATGGTAAGTGCTCAAGCTGATTAGCGGTTACTTCCAATTATAGCATTGACGTGAGAACAAGGCCTGGGTCTAGGTTATAGGTGCCTCTCTCAGTGCCACCTGGTACCGAGGGTGGCTGCGTGGTCATATTACTCCTCAGAGTTTCTGCACATACTAAGTCTATAACTGATGTTTAACAGTTGCATTATGCTGGGAGCAGCTATACTGAATGGAACGCTCAGTAAATATTCATGAGTTGGATTAAAGTTGTGTGTTGGTGGAGTTCATGATTACACGAAATTGGAATTACAAAGCGTGTTTCCTAAGACCTGTTGACTTTTTTTTTAAAGATTTTATTTATTTATTCATGATAGTCACAGAGAGAGAGAGAGAGAGAGAGAGAGAGAGAGAGAGAGGCTGAGACATAGGCAGAGGGAGAAGCAGGCTCCATGCAGGGAGCTCGACGTGGGATTCAATCCTGGGTCTCCAGGATCGCGCCCTGGGCCAAAGGCAGGCGCTAAACTGCTGCGCCACCCAGGGATCCCCCTGTTGACTTTTCTGGTGCATTCAGTGGGCAAATGTTGTTTATTGAATTGAATTCATTTGCCCATTGTTCCATAGTAAGGAGAGAATTGCTTTGAGGAAAGGTAAGGTTCCCTGTTGTCCTTCCACTTGGAAATCTTCCATCCCCTGCCCTAGATCAGGAGAAAGTGGTGCAAACTGGAAGTTCACGGGACCCTCCCCCAGGGGCCAGAGTAGGATGGGGCTGAGTAGGAAAGGCTGAGAGTAGATCCTCAAGAAACCAGTATTCTACATCCTTTCTCAAAGTTGTATTTAAGACTATTCTTGAACAATTTCTTTTTTTAAGATTTATTTATTTATTTATTTATTTATTCATGAAAGACAGAGAGAGAGAGGCAGAGACACAGGCAGAGGGAGAAGCAGGCTCCACACAGGGATCCTGACATGGGACTCGATCCTGGGTCTCCAGGATCACACCCTGGGCTGAAGGTGGTGCTAAACCGCTGAGCCACCCAGGGATTCCCACACTTTCTTTTTTTTAAAAGATTTTTTACATAATCTCCATATCCAATTGGACTTGAACTCACAACCCTGAGACCAACAATTGCATGCTCCACCAACTAAGCCAGCCTGGCAGCCTGAACACTCTAATTCTAAAACTGCTTAGACCTAAGAAGAGCAAGTTGACTTTGTACATGTGTATTAACATGTCAGGTCCCCTTGGCATTAGGAAGGACTCATGGATCAGGATGGAAAGACCCAAAGTTGTGTTTGGTCTGGGACTTCTGACCTTGTTTAGTTATGACATTATAGGACTTGGACTTGGCAGGACCTTCAGGGTAAACTGCTGAAAGTCTGCCTGACTCTTTGCGTTTTCTCTTCTGATGTCCCAACCTTGGTGACGCAAATTGTCAAAGTCTATCATTTCTATTTCTAACCCTTCTTCCTCTCCAAGATTAAAAGATGTTTTCCCCTTAGTCAGATGCCCCATCTTCTGGAATAGTTTGTTTTTTAAAAGAACATCTCTCATCTTTTGTTGGAATTATATGGATTGAATCTTTTTTTAAAAAAAGATTTTATTTTTAAGATTTTATTTTTTTATTCATGAGAGACACAGAAAGAGGCAGAGACATAGGCAGAGGGAGGAGCAGGCTCCCTGTGGGGACCCTGATGCAAGACTGGATCCCGGGATCATGACCTGAGCTGAAGGCAGGCACTCAACCACTGAGCCACTCAGGTGCCCCTGAATCTGTTTATAAACAAGGATTTGCAGGGTTGATTTGAGCAGGCAAGAGATGGGGATGTTGGTGCACAGTCTGGTAGGCCTTGTTGGGAGGATTTAACAGGATATAAGTCAGAATGCATCCAGCATGGTAAGTGCTCCCAGGATGGACGGTATGGGTATGATGCTGACAATGATACTGCCTGGTTTTGGGGGACTGTGTGTGTGCTGTATTGGCTCTGGCAGCAGTCCAAGGATTTGAAAACTTTCCCTGGCCCTGTCCTCCAACCTCTCATTAGTGAATTGTACCAGAAAAAGGAAGTGGTTGTGGTTGGAGGTAGCTGTTCTTGGGGTACTGTGGCCTGGGAGGGATTGCCCACTGCCTATCTCACATCTCAGGTGACTCGCTTCAAATGTGAATTGGCTTCTGAGGCTCTGGGGCAACCTAAGCTTCGGGATCCCCCTCATTCACCTCTGAGGTCTGTCTGAATATAGGCTTTTATCTGCTTTTTTTGTCAGGAAGCATTTTTTCTACCTTTTTGCCTAGGAAGTTTCCTCTTTTTAAAACTCTGTGATTAGCAGAGTTCAGGTTGTATCTTAAGGAAAAGGAAGATAGGTATGAGTGAGCTACACAACTGTGATGCCAAATTCCCATGATCCTTTGGAATTGCAGAGTCTATCCCTAGGGTACACAGCTCCTGGCTAGCACTGGGTTCATTCACTGTCTGAAAATACCTGCTTTTCCTCTTGATGCCAAATAGACTGACCTCTTTTAGCCCCAAACAACCCTATGGGGTGCTTCCTGCTCCTTTGTCATCTCCACTCTCTTCATTTTTACCTTCCTCTTTATTATGTAGTAATAAGTTTAGTGAGACAGTGTTTATATACTATACATTTCATCCATTTAAAATGCACAATTCTGGCTGAGTGAAGTAAGTCGGAGAAGGACAAACATTATATGTTCTCATTCATGTGGGGAATATAAATAATAGTGAAAGGGAATATAAGGGAAGGGGGAAGAAATGTGTGGGAAATATCAGAAAGGGAGACATAACGTAAAGACTGCTAACTCTGGGAAACGAACTAGGGGTGGTAGAAGGGGAGGAGGACGGGGGGGTGGGAGTGATTGGGTGACGGGCACTGGGGGTTATTCTGTATGTTGGTAAATTGAACACCAATAAAAAAATAAAAATAAAAAAAATGCACAATTCTGTGATTTTCAGTATTTTCACAGAGTTGTACAGCCATCACCACAGTCAATTTTAGAACAGTTTCATCACTCCACAGAGAAACCCCATACCCATTAGCAATCATTGCCCATCCCCCCTTGCTGCCCTCCAGCCACTTGCGGGCTGCCACCGATCTACTCGTCTCTGTAGAGACCTCTGGGTTTCTGCCATGGCGGTCTTCAGCCTTTTTTTTTTTTTTTTTTATTTAAAATTTTTATTTATTTATGATAGCCACAGAGAGAGAGAGAGGGGCAGAGACACAGACAGAGGGAGAAGCAGGCTCCATGCACCAGGGGCCCGACGTGGGACTCGATCCCGGGTCTCCAGGATCGCGCCCTGGGCCGAAGGCAGGCGCCAAACCGCTGCGCCACCCAGGGATCCCGGTCTTCAGCCTTTAATGCAGACACATGTTGTTCTTGCCCAGCGGTCCATGGGTGGGTCTCTGTGTATCAGAGGTTTAGAAGCCATCATTCTGTGCTCTCCATCTTTTAGGTCCAATACTTGTTTCACCACAAAGCCTTGTGCCTTTTCACCTTCTGTGCATTCGGCTGCTCAGGGCCTGCAAGGCAGCAGAACCTGAATGTAACCTCCCAGACAGCCTACAGTTACACACTGCACATGTGTTCATTTTAGCTCCTCAAAAGGTAACAGCTGCCACTTATTGAGCACTTCTGTGCCAGGCACCATTATAAGCACTTGGCATACATTATTTTACTTTACTTCACACAACCACTCTTTATACTTTTTTTTTCTGTTTTTATACTCATTTTAGAGATGTTTCAGTTCTATATTGCTGTGTAGCAAACCATTTCAAACTTATTATTTCTCACAATTCTGGGGGTTAGGTGGGCTCAGTTGAGTGGTTCTTCCATTCCATGTGGTGTCAGCTCGGGTCACAGTCGGCTGGGAACACATGGGTTTATAATGTCCACCATGGCCTGTCATGGGCCAGACATCTAATCACAGGGAGTCTGTCTTGGACTTCTCACAACATAGCAGGTGTGCTTCAATAGTGAGGAAGCAGAGTTGTCATTTCTCTTAAGGCTTGGAAGTCCCAGAATGTCACTTTTCTTGCATTCAGTGGTTAAAGCAAGTGACAAAACCAGCCCATATTCAAAGGGAGGGGAACTAGACTCTACCTCTTGATGTAAGGAGTGGCAAGCACCTAATGGTAGAGGAATAATCTCCTTTTTTAGAGATTCTCTCCTGCAACAGATATGTTGAGTGTAAAAGAGGTGAAATAATTTTCTCAAGGCCATACAGTAAGTGGCGAACCAGTGTGTTTGACTCCAGAGTTAAGTATTTTTAACCTTCCTGCTACTGTGCCTTCCCCAATAGATTGTAATAAACTCCTTTCACACATGGGCCACGCCTCCCACATCTTCTGTACACCTCTGGAGATCTAGCTCAGTACTTTAGGTCCACATTTTATAAGGATTTTGTGTGCCTTTTTCTCAGTACACAGTTTTTCTCCCCAAAGGTAATGAGGACCCACATTTCATTGAATTACAGCAAAAAATTATTAATTAAAATGCTTAGAGGGCACCTGGGTGGCTCAGTGGTTAAGTGTCTGCATTTGACTCAGGTCATGATCCCAGGGTCCTGAGATTGAGTTCCGCATTGGGCTCCCTGCTCAGTGGGGAGCCTACTTCTCCCTCTCCCTCTGCCTGCCACTCCCCCTGCTTGTGCCCTTTCTCCCCCCTCTCTCTGTCAAATAGATAAATAAAATCTTTTTTTAAAAAAGGTGCATAAATCTTTAAAAATAAGATGCTTAGAGAAAGAGAAGTTCCATTTAGCAGGATTTCTGGTGTGCCAGGAATTAACTTCCTATTCTCTCTGTGCCAGCCTTTATTGTTGGGCCCTGGAAGATCTCTTTAGTACGCTTTTCTGTCTTAGGACACTATTGAGTATGACTGAGGATTGCAGTTCTTGGGCCATCACTCCAGAAGGGGCATGGAAGATTCTTTTATACTCTAAGCCAGTGTTTCTCAAACTAATTCTGGTGACCATTTTTTTCCCCTAACTTCCAGTCTGTTGTTGACCAATATGATATCTTGGTAAAATAGAATTAAAAAAAAACTTACTGAAGAAATAAAATGTAAAAGACATGGAAAATATAACTCCTGATTTTGAAGTATTAGATTAGTTACTAGATTCTAAGATATCAGTGGATATTAGATTACTCTGTCAAATTCCTGTGTTTCTAAATGCAAGCTCTCAATTTATATCCCTATTGTGAATGATAATGAACAGTAAGGAGACTGGTACGTGTTCACAGGCCACAATCTGAGTAGCTGTGCCCTGGGCCAGCATTTCCCAAAGGGTGTGGTACACAAAAGGGTTTTAGGTTACATGTGGACAAATTTATTTTTTCAATTTTAGGTTAATAGGTGTGTAGATTTTTAAATTGTATTATAAAAATACAACTAGTACATCAAACTTTAACTTCATGAATATTTTCAGAATGAGTAGAAAATGAACTCAATTTAAAGAAAAGTACTGAGTAATAATATAGGTTGATGCTGGCTAATACAAATAGAATGTTAGCCATACATATAATTCTAAATTTTCTAACAGGTACATTTAAAAAAGTAAAAAACAAAAAGGTGAAATTAATATAATACAATTTATTTAACCCAGTATACCCAGAATATTATCATTTCAACATGTAATTAGTATAAAGGATCATTAAATAAGAGCTCTCACAATGTATTTTTTGCACTGAGTCTTCCAAAACCAGTATATATTTTATAATTTCAGCACATCTCCATTTCGACTGGTTACATTTCAAGTGCTCAGGAGCCAACTGTGACTAGTGGCTACCATATTGGACAGCACTCACTGATCTAGAGCATTTCCATCTTGGCAGACAGTTCTTTTGGTCTAGAAATGGCACCATGGTCACATAGGGCACAGTGGTATTGAGTGCTGTTGAGAGTGGTATGAATGTGTGCTGTGGTATTCAGTCCAATGCGGGTAGGCATAGTGGAAATGGAAAGATGCTTTGATAAAGTGGTCTTCCCTACAATAAGGCAAAATAGGCTTACTCCCCAGGTGCTTGAAAGGAGAAGCTGTATTGGCTCTTCCCAGCATGGCCAAGTGGTAAGGTCCTCCCACAGAATGTTGTCTTGGTGACCTGACAGGTTGTGAAAAGAGGGTGGGCTTGACTTTGTGGTAATTGTTGAGCTTTTATCAATGGAAAGCATGGTATAATATTGATAGAAAGATGGGAGGAGACAGCAATATTAACCAGCTTAGGATCTTCCAAGTTCAGTGTTGGGGTTCAATGGGAATCCTCTGTACTGAGTGGGATCTGGTAAGCCGGGTTGGGATGGGCTCTGTGAAGTCAGATCTGGGCATTTTCCCCTCCTCTCCCAGAGTTGGTATTGTATCTTCCCGACTGCCTGTTTACAGAAGCCACTTACTCATTATGATCAACAAGTTCCTAATTGGTTGACAGGACAAACTCTGGGGACCACATTACTGGGCAGTTCCAGTGAATTCACAGATTGTTCCCACCTCCTGTGTCCTGGATTTGATTATATGAGAGAGCTGGCACTGGCTATCAAGGGACTTACTTGGGCAGGGCCAGTTAGCCAGCACTCACTTTCAGGGCCTGCAGGACAAGTCCCTGACCAAACCAAGTTATCTTCCTCCTAAGAAGTTGGTCTTTCTCAGTCTTTGACACCAAATATTTAAGAATTAACTATTGGTTGGGGAGCCTGGGTGGCTCAGTCAGTGAAGTGGTCTACTCTGAATTTTGGCTCAGGTCATGATCTCGGGGTCCTGGGATAGAGCCCTGTGTCGGGCTTCTTGTTCAGTGGGGAGTCTGCTTGAGGATTCTATGTCTCCCTCTGCCCCTCTCCCCACTCACATTCTTGTTCTCATGTTCTCTCTCTTTCTCTCTCAATCAATCAATCAATCAATCAATCTTTTTTAAAAAATTAACTGTTGGTTTAGCAAATCCACCAGTGTGGAACCTGGGTTGGTGTGGTAAGCTTAATTTCCTTCTTAGCTCTGTTTTTCTGTCTTTTGTTTTTCTCTTTCTCACTTCTCATATTTATTTCTACTCTATTTTATATAAGCAGAAGGAGGGCATAAAGGAATGCCTGAAATTAATAAATACAGAGCAGGAAGTGTTCCTGTAGCTTGGGTCTTTTACCAGGCACTTAAAGCCCTTAATTAAACAGTACTTTTTGTCCCTATTTCAAAACAACACCTTAATATGTGCCCTTAACTTGAACTAACCATCTGAATTGTAAACTGGACAAAATAGGATTCTCATGTGCTTATTTTTTTAACCATATGCTCCCCTACCCAAGATTCCTATTCTAGTCCCTGAGTACCTAGGTGCACTTTCCCCTTACCAGAGTGGGAACTGTCCTTATGCATGGGAGTGGTATCGCCTCTTAAGAGTTTTTGCTCTTTTCTACCTTAATTGTGTGGGTTGTCTGGAACACTAGTCAAGGGCTACAAGTTGGTGGTGAAATATTATGATAGCTTTCCTTCCACTTGGATAATTTCCCCCCACTAGAGATATGTATTATGAACAAAACTTAAATGATCATTTTCATTAGGTAACCAGTATTATTTAAGCTGTTTTAGTTACATCTTCAAATTTTCTTTTAAAAATTACTAATTCTAATTGCGGTTTTCTTACTACAAGACATGTTTCTGCTCTCCTTTTTCCCCTTCCCCACTCACCTAAATTTCTACTTCACTTGATTTTGTTTTTGTCCATCATAAATTATTTCTAAAGAATAATTGCTTCTTATTAATGGTCCATTAATTTCCACACATGCCTGATCTTCTGGGATGAGATTAGCTCTTTTTATAGCAGAATGGTCAAGAAAGCAGAATGTGGACTGTTTCACTCTATCCTGTTAGCTTTCATTTCTCTTAGTTGTCTTTTATTTTCTCTCTCTTTTGACTGAGGGACCCCAGAAGACTTGATGCCTGTCTATTAACGATTGCTGAAGGTCCTTTGTGGTACATGATTTCATCTTTATTAGTTAAAAATTAAAAGGATTCTTGGCACTTCGGCATGTAAAGATGATTTCAGAGTGAACACTTCTTTTTTTTAAAATGTATTTATTTACTTTAGAGGGAGCGGGAACATGTGAGTGTGCTGGGGGAGAAGGACAGAGGGAGAGAGAGCCCTAACCAGACTCTGCACTGAGTGTGGAGCCTGATGCAGGGCTCGGTCTTATGACCCTGAGATCACAATGTGAGCCAAAACCAAGAGTCAGATGCTTAACCACCTCTGCCACCCAGGTGCCCCTAGAGTACATGCCTCTTATAATCAGGCCAATTCAAGCAGGAGGTACCACATGCAAGGACCAGGACTAATAGAACTTTCCATGAGGATTGAGATGTCTTATGTCTATTCCACATGGTAGCCACCAGCCACCATGTGGCTATGGAGCACTGAGGAACTGAGTTTTTAATAGTTTTAAATAATAATTTTAATTATTTGATTTAAGATAATTTAAAGTAAAATAGTCACATGTTGTAGTGGCTCCTGAATTGGACTGTGTAGTTAACTAAATGTCAACTAACCTTAACAGATGAAGATCAGAAATAAAGAATAAGTTTCAGGCCTTAGACAAGTTACTTCAAACCCATCTTGTTTTGGTGTCTCTTCTACAAGCTCCAGTATTTGGCCCTTGTTATTCAGTCACTCTCAGATGTGCACAGGCTATCAAGTATAGAACCCAGAAGTTACCTCCTGAGGTTCATATCAGATCTGTAGGGCCATGATGGAATCTAGCACCCAAGACTTATTTCTGGCTCCTGGTGGCTCTGGAGCACCCCTGGTCAGCTAACTCTTCTTTGTCCCTGCCTCAGTTTTGGCTATACAAATTGGTTTGAAGATAAATTGGATTGATTTACAAGGCATTATGAAACCATTGGATGAAACCATTAGCTGTACAGGATTTGGGTGGCCTGCGAGGAGAACTTTCCCAGTGAGAGACTGGCAGGGACTGAGACCATAGGCCTAGGCCAGAGAACCCCATGGCGGAAGGTGAGGTTAGTGAGGGCATTTGGGGACATTGGGCACCATAACTGAATGAGTCATGTTCCTTCTTCTCTAGGACATACTCACTAAAGTAGATAAGCCTCAGCTCTCTTCTTCCAGCTTGTTCCTTACACACTATGGCCACAGGTGTTGGCCCATGAAAAGAACTCAGTTGCTTGTCTATAAGATGGTACACTAGGAAATTTGACTGGTGCTTTCCAACTCTTGAGATACTATGATCTTCCACTGCCGGCTCAGGAAGCAGGGGGAAGAAGGGTAGGTTTGTCTTCACTCTTTTGTTGTGGGGATCACTAGCCAAGTAGGCTTGGAGCCAACAGACTTACCAACCTTCCCCTTTCCCAACCAAGTCAGGACTTCTACCTCCTTCATCTCTTATGACCCTATCTCTGTTGTCTGAATTAGACCTGTCATCTGGGGCCTGACCATTATTACAAGAGCCTTAGAGGTCTTAGTCCCTCCACCTAGGTCACCCCTTTGTCATGGATCCATCTTGTCACTCTCTTACTTAACCTCTTCTGACATCTGCCCAGTATGAGTACAGTCTAAACTGCTGATAGGGGATGCCTGGGTAGCTCAGTGGTTGAGCATCTGCCTCCAGCTCAGGGAATGATCCTGGATCTGGGGATCAAGTCCCCACATCGGGCTCCCTATGAGGAGCCTGCTTCTCCCTCTGTCTATGTCTCTGCCTCTCTCTCTGTGCCTCTTATTCATAAATAAATAAAATCTTTAAAAAAATAAACTGCTGATAGGGCAGGCATATTGAGATGGGGCTCCTACTTCCCCTTTCAGCCCCCTCTCTCTGGCCTTTGACCCTTGCAGCTTGTAGCATCCAGCACACTCTGCTCTCACTTGTACCTCACTGCCCATGGGCCTGCTCTTCCCTGTGCCCAGAATTCCCTTCCTCTTTGTATCTGCCATGCTTGTCTTTTAGTACTTGTCTCACATCTCACCTCTTTCCTGAAGCCTTCTCTAACCACACACTTTTGGTGAAGTTTTCTTTTCTCCTCCGTTTCCATTTCGGTGTTGATAATGTTAGTGCAGTTAAATCAGATCATGTGCAAATAAACTTGAGGTTGGCATTTGGAAACTAAAGTACACAGATCTTAAGCACACAATATGATGAATGTTTACTTATGAACATATAACCAACACTCAGATCAAAAAACATTTCCAGCACCCAGAAAACTTCCTCATGTCTCCTCCTAGACAGTGGCCCCCAAAGGGAACCATTGTTCTCACCTTTTTTTTTTTTTTGAAAATTTATTTCTTTAAGAGAGAGAGAGAGAACGTGCATACGGAGGGGAGGAGCAGAGGGAGAGAGAGAGAGAAACTGAAGCATACTCCACGCTGAGCATGGAGCTCTTTACAGGGTTTGATCTCACCACCCATGAGGTCAAAACCTGAGCCGAAATCGTGAGTCAGACGTTTAACTGACAGAGCCACCCAGACACCCTCTCACCTTTTCCCCCTGTGGTTTAGTTTTGTTTGTTTTTGAACTTTATTAAAATGGATTCACACAGCATGCCCATTTTTACTGTGGCAAAATAAATATATGTAACTTCAAACTATTTTAGCAGTTTTTAAGTTCATTGGCATTAAGGACATTTACATTGTTGTGCATTCATCACTGCCATCCATTTCCAGAACCTTTTCATCAAGTATATACTTTTTTGTGCTTGTTTTTTTTTCCACTATTATAAGATTCACCCATGCAGTTCATTTCTTTTTATTTCTGAGTAGTATTATATTGTGTGACTATTACTATAGTTTGTTTATCCATTATTTTGCTAATGGACACATGGGTTATTTCCAGCTTCTTATTCTCTTGACTAAAACTACTATGAGTATCCTTGTATACATCTCTTGGTGCCTATGCAAATGCATTTCTATTGTTTAAATGCCTAGAAGTGGAATTGCTGGGTCATAAGGTAGACATATGTTCAGCTTTAGCAGATAGTGCCAAACTGTTTTCCAAATAATTGGAAGCAGTTTCCCATTGTGGTTATAACAAATCACCACAAATTTAATGGCTTGTAGCAACATGAATTTATTATCTTATAATTATTGTAAGTCAGAAGTCCTAAAATATGTGTCAGTAGAACCTTTCTGGAAGCTGCAAGGTGAGAACCCATTTCCTTGCCTTCTCCATCCAGCGTCTAGAGGCTGCTTGCATTCTTTGCCTCATGACTCCTTCCTCTATTGTTAAGGCCAGCAGGATAGCAGTATCTTCCAGTATCTCTCTCTCCAGCTTCTGGTTCCCTTGTCACATCTCTAACCCTCACTCCCCCGTGATTGCATTGGGCCTGCTTGAAAAATCCTCGATAATCTCCCCATCGCAAGAGCCTTAATTTAGTCACATCTGCAAAGGCCTTTTCGTCACATAAGGTAACATTTTCACAGATTCCAGGGATTAGAACATGGACATCTCAGCAGGGATGAGGGGGAGGATATTATTCTGCCTACCACATGTCTGTACTGTTTTGCATTCTCATCAGGAAAGCATCAGAGTTTCAGTTCCTCCGCATCTTTGTCAGCACTTGGTATTCTCAGTCTTTTTAATTTTAGCCATTCTGATGGGAATGTGGGGTACATCGACAACTACCACCTCCAGGCAGTATGTCCTACTTTGCTCTGATATATATAACTTTATTGCAACTTACCAGTATTATAAATATTTGTTTACATGTTTCTGTCTTGACCAAACCATATATCCTTCATGCAACAGGTCGTAGCTGGTTCAGTAAATGCTCCTTGGATGGTAAGTAATGACTGAGGGCATTTTTTTAATAGAGAAGTGAGCAGAGCTAAAGATGTAAATAAAAGGCTGTGTGTATAGTCCCATCTCTGGCTTGAAGTAGGGTTTCTCCCAAATAAAAAGTAGGACCAGAGCAAATAACCTGGTTTCTAGCTTTTGCATGCTGTTGTCTTTCCCAAGATAGTTAATCTATAAGTGAGTAATGCCATAGAAGGAGATGTGGGCCTCAACTCCTGAGGGCGTTGGTTGGAAATGACTTCACCTTATATGTAAATTAGAGGGGAATGCAGTTCCAGCAAGCAGTCTTCTGGGGAATCTGATCTTGGACCTTTTGGAGTGGCTGAAGTTTTCCTTTTCCCTGGATTCTGCTCTAGTACAGCAATACACTGCAGCTTCTGGCTTGCAGAAGGAAGGACTGGAAGGTGAGTGGGGCTTCTTGATCTGAAGGAATGTAGTGTGTGTAGACTTAAACCCACCTTGAAGACTTGAGGCTAGAATTTCTGAGGAAAGTGAAGCCAGAGTAGAAAAGAATTTCTGATGCCTCTGGACAGAGTGGTGGGTGCAAGTGCTTTGACACTAGGGAGATAAACCTGGAAGGAGAGATTAGTATTAGACAAAATGTACACAGGATTGTGGATTCCTTTGGGAACATCCTAATGTAACTACTCTCCTGTTCTTGTTTGTTCCCAGTTTATTTTGCTGGGCACACCCCTGGTTTCATGAGGGCTATAAGGTTTCAGGGACTCAGTCTTATCTTTCCAGGTCACCGACGTGTTGGCAGCATTCCTGCAGCTTGGCATTACTTTGACCCTCTGGGGTGTGGTGTGTGTGAGAGACACCTTTCCACTGATGTGACAGAGGATTTCTTTGGCCCTCATAAGAAAACTTCTCTGTCACTGCGAAGACCTGGCTGGTCAGTATTTAGATCACAAAGGGGTTGGTCTTTTCAGAACATGAGAGACTCCTAACTCTGGGAAACAAACAAGGGATAGTGGAAGGGGAGGTGGGCGGAGGGACAGGGTGACTGGGTGATGGGCACTGATGAGGGCACTTGACAGGATGAGCACTGGGTGTTATACTATATGTTGGCAAATCGAACTCCAATAAAAAATATACAAAAAAAAAAGGAATTGGTCTTTTGAGAAAAATTCTAGCTCAGGGTAGAAGTTACTGTGTTGGGCCTATGCTGGGGTTATTGGTCCCTGTTGAAACATACTGACAATGTCACAGCTTTAGTGATTTGAATAAGTACACATGTGATTCACAGGCTGATCAGCAAATAAGCTAGCCATGCCAGAATCAAGGCATGCCTGGGCCTTAGGTGGTGCAGCTGACACACGCACCCCAGGAGGATTGGGATAGCCTGAACGGAGCTCTGGCTATGTTTATGGAGTCCCAGTGACTTCCTGGATGTCCTCTGCTCTCTGCCTGGTGTATTCAAATTGTGGAAAAGTCATGTGGCTGCATTCCTGCTGAGAACTGACCCTCCCATACTCAGACCAAGGGCCTGGCCTTTTGGAGTTCCTCTCTGTTAACTCTAGGTCTGGAGGGGATCTCAAGGGAGAACATGGAGTGATGCCCCCTGTAAGCAGGTGCATGTTAATTTTTTCCAGGACAGCGGATTTTTACTCCACATTCTCTGAGGCTGGAGAGACACCCCTTACTCCTAGGTCAAGAAGTCCTTTATGTTCATATAGACATCTCTCCTCGAAATGCCTCTCCTCTTGCTTTGCCCTTTGTGGACAGGAAGAACAACCACTCAGCATCCTTTTGGTAAAATCTCCCAGTCTCCATAAAGAGACCTAGGGCCCAGTTCCCTAAGCCTTCCTTACATGACTTTTTGTTTGGTGTTTACTCCTGTGACATTGGTGTCTCCTTTCTCTGACTTTTTGTACAAATTACCCATTATGTAGCCTTTTTACCTCTTTCTTCAGTTAAGAATTTACTGATGAGATATTACCTCATATCTGTTAGAATAGCAATTATCAGAAAACAAGAGAAACAAATGCTGGTGAGGATGTGGAGAAATTGGAACCCTTGTGCACTCTTAGTGAGAATGCAAACTGGTGCAACTGCTGTGGAAAACAGTATGAAGTTTCCTCAAAAAAGAAAAAGTAAAAATAGTACTATACCATATGATCCAGCAATTCTCCTTCTGAGTATATATCCAAAAGAATTAAAATCAGGATCTCAGGGATATTAACACTCTTCACAACAGCTAATATGTGGAAATGACCTAATAAATGTCTATATACGAATGAATGGATAAAGAAAATGTATATACATACAATAAAATGTTATCTAGCTTTAAAAAAGAAGAAAATTCTGTAATATGTGACAGCGTGGATGGACCTTTGATGACATTATGGAATAAGCCAGTTATGGAAAGACAAATACTATATGATTCCATGTATATGAAACACCTAAAATAGACAAACAAATTCACAGAATAGAAGAGTAGATGGGTGGTTCCCAGAAAGTAGGGGCAGCAGGGAATGGGGAGTTACTAATCAACACATAAAGTTGCAGTTAAACAAGATGAGTAAATTCTAGAGATCTACTGTACAACATTATATCTAGAGTCAACAGTACATTTAAAAGTTTATTAAGAATGTAGATCTCTCAGAGCACCTTGGTGGTTCAGCCAGTTAAGCATCTGACTCTTGATTTTGGCTCAGGTTATGATCTCGGGGTTATGAGATCAAGCCCTGCATCAGGCTCTATGTTTAGTGTAGAGTCAGCTTGAGATCCTCTCCCTGTCTCTCCCTCCCCCTCCCTCCCTCTCTCTTCCTCCCTCTTCCTCCCTCTTCCTCCCTCCTTCTCTCTCCCTCCCCTTCCTCTGCCCCCCATGCACTTGTTCTCTCTCTAAATAAATAAATAAACATCTTTTAAAAAAAGAATGTAGATCTCATGTTGTGTCCTTACCACAACAAAATTTTAAAGATACAAAAAATTAAAAAAGAATTTACACTTTAAGACATTAATCTGATCAGTTACTGACTTGGCCACTAAGTAGCTATGAGGACATAGCTAGTTTCTTGGCCTATTCTTAGCCCCAGTTTCTTTACTTATAAATAGGGGTAAGGGGCACCTGGGTGGGTCAGTGGTTGAGCATCTGCTTTTGGCTTGGGGCATGATCCTGGGGTCCTGGGATTGAGTCCCACATCAGGCTCCCTGCAGGGAGTCTGCTCCTCCCTCTGCCTATGTCTCTATGTCTCTCATGAATAAATAAAATCTTTAATAAAAACAAAATGGGGGTAATAACAGAAATTCTTCACAGGGTTGACAGGAGGATTGTGTAATGTAATGCATGGAAAGTGCTTAGTACAGTGTCTTGCACATAGGTAGTGCTCCATGAGGTAGGTAGTATGGTCATCATCTGTGCATTGAGTATAAGATTCCAAACCTTATGTCTATGAATATAAAAAGTGTATTTTTGGGATGCCCAGCTGGGTTAGTCTGTAGAGCACGGGACTCTTGATCTCAGGGTTGTAGTCAATCCCCATGTTGGGGGATAGAGATTACTTAAAAATAAATTATATAAATATATATATATATATTTGTATATAGCATACATTTATACCAATGTACTTATATTGATATATATATATTTTTTAAGATTTTATTTATTTATTTATGAGAGACAGAGAGAGAGAGGCAGAGACACAGGCAGAAAGAGAAGCAGGTCCCATGCCGGGAGCCTGACGCAGGACTCAATCCCAGGACTCCAGGACCACGCCCTGGGCCGAAGGCAGGTGCCAAACCACTGAGCCCCCCAGGGATCCCTTGTTTTAACCATTTTAAAGTCTACAATTCAGTGGCATTGAGTACATTCACAGTGTTCTGTGACCATCACCACTATCTTTTTCCAGAACTTTGTATCATCCCAAACAAAAACTACACCCATTAAATAGTAACTCCCCATTATGCCCTCCCCCCAAACCCTGTAACCAGAATTCTATTTTCTGTCTCTATTTGTCTATTCTAGGTACCTCGTATAAGTGAAATAACAACATTTATCCTTTCATGACTTATTTCTTTTAGCATAACATCTTCAGGGTTCATCCATATTGTAGCATGTATCAGAATTTCATTTCTTTTTAAGGCTGAAAATATTCCATTGTATGGATAGACCACATTTGTTTACCCATTCATCTACTGATGGACACTTGAGTTGCTTCCACGTTTTGACTGTTGTGAACAGTGCTGCTATGTACTGGGTGTCCAAGTATCTGTTTGAGTCCCTTCTTTCAATTCTTTAGGATATTTACACAAAAGTGGAATTGATGGGTCATATGGTAATTCTATATTTGGCTCTGATTTTTTGAAACAGTTTAATAATTATTATTGATATAATTCATATAATATAAATGTCACCCTTGTTAAGTGTACAGTTCAGTGGTTTTTCATATATACACCAGGTTGTACAATCATCCCCACTGATTTTTATAGCCTCCTAGGAACCAGAGTAGAGACAGAATCTTGAAGGCAGCTTAAGTGGAAGGAAGGGAGCTTTCAGATTTGTATGAGATTCTTTAAAAAAGTAATTCACAGGACACCTGACAGGCTGAGTTGGTGGAGCATGAGACTCTTGATCTTGGGGTCATGCGTTCAAGGCCCGTACTGGGGACAGAGATTACTTTAAAAAAAAAAAAAAGATATTTGTACCAAAGCCTTCGAATTCTATGCAGTCTTTAGCAAGAATACTCTGCTTGCTGTGAAGCTTTTAGACTGAAATTCAGAAAGGCTCCCCTGCTACCTGACATATTTTCAGCTACTTAGGAGGCCTTGTTTTATGGATGTTGAATAACCTCACAAATGGGTCAGACTCCTCAGGAATGCTCTGGAAGCCATGGCTTCTTTCTTCTTTATTGCATCTCTTATGTTTGCTTTGTCAGATGTCCTTCCCTGGCTTGAACATTGTTCTATTCCTTCTCTGGTTCTGATCCCAAATTCTGCAACTACTTGGTTTCCAAACATCAGATTGTTTACAATGAATATTTTTAATATTGATTTTTAGATTTCAGATTGCTCTGCTTTGAAACAAATAATAAAACTCTTACACTTTAGTTATTGAACAACTTGGGAATTAGGGGCTCTGGCCTCCTGTCCAGTTGAAAACCTACCTATAATTTTTTATTCCCCCGAAATTGAACTACTAACAGCCTACTGTTGACCTGAAACCTTACCGATAACATATAACTGATTAACATGTTTTGTGTTATATGGCTTATGTACTGTATTCTTACAACAAAGTAAGGTAGGTAAAGGAAAGTGTTATTAAGAAAATCATAAGGAAGAGAAAATACATTTACAGTAGTGTACTTTATTTGGGAAAAATCCTCATGTAAATGAACCTGCATAATTTAAACCCATGTTGTTCAAACCTATGTTGTTCAAGCATCAACTGTATATGCCATTCATGCATACCAGCATGCTCTGTTTTTTGCTTGTTCTTGTCAGGTAGTTGTGGTTTTAATATTTTATGCTTTGGGGATGGTTTTATTTTTTTTATTTTTTTTATTTTTTTAAATTTTTATTTATTTATGATAGTCACACAGAGAGAGAGAGAGAGAGGCAGAGACACAGGCAGAGGGAGAAGCAGGCTCCATGCACCGGGAGCCCAACGTGGGACTCGATCCCGGGTCTCCAGGATCGCGCCCTGGGCCAAAGGCAGGCGCCAAACCACTGCGCCACCCAGGGATCCCTGGGGATGGTTTTATTGTGGTCTTTTGATAATTGGTCAGCTTTCATTACTTTTTTAAGATTTATTTAAGAAAGAGAATGCATACATGTGAGTGGGAGAAGGGCAGGAAGAGAGAATCTTCAAGCAGACTGTGCTGAGTGTGGAGCCTGATGCAGGGATCAATCTCGCAACCCATAATCTAGCTGAAACCAAGAGTCAGATACTTAACTACCTGAGCCACCCAGGCACCCCTCTTTACTTTCATTTTTAATACTGTAAGTTCCCCAACTTAGTGTATAATTCAGTGTTTTTTAGCATATTCAGAGTTGTGCAGTGTAGAATCATTACCACAATCAATTCTAGAAATTTTCTTCACCTCAAAAAGAAACCTCATATCGTTTAGTAGTCTCTCCTCCTTTCCTCCCAGCACCTATCCTTAGGCAACTCAGTCGCCAATCTACTCTGTCTCTATAGATGTGGAGCCAGCTGTCTTGCATCCTTGTTAATAGTGATTTTCCCCCCTAAATTTTACTATAAGCCACCCACCCATCCTTCCCTCCCTGTTGCATTCTTGTCATTTGCTTCTTGTTGTTGTTGTACATGTAGAGTTTTTGACTCTAGTGATAGTAGTAGATTATCTATAAATCCGTCAAAGTGGATGTGGCACAGCTGAAGGAATTCATCCAAAAACAGCAAGGATGGACAGGTAGCCACTGTTGAGTCCTGGAATGTCCTTTTAAGCCACTTGCCTTTATTGTATACTCTGAAGCTGGCTTTCTTTTCATTGGCTGGGCTGCCAGAACCTCGGAAACTAAGTCAGTGGGAACCTCTGGGCTGGAAGTTGCCCTGGGTTTGATTCCTGACCCCATGTAAGTTCCAAGATGGAAATCAAATGCACAATTTCCAGATATGTAAATTCAGTAACTTCTTCTCTAACAGAAACAATATTTAATAGTCATTGATGATAGAGGAGCTTTAGAATCTGCAAATATCTGTCTGTATCATGCCAGTCATTGTTATTGGCAGTGAGAAAAGATTGGTGCACTTGGGCTTAAATAGTTTATTCATTTAATATAGTAATTTTCTTGCTTTTGTAGCCAGATACCCTGGGTTTAAATCCTGGTACTGTTCCTTTTATTACCTAGGTGACATTGAGCAAGTCACTTCACCTTTTTGGAAGACTCTTTTCTGTGAAAGGGAAGAATAATAAATCTGACTGTATGAGATTGTTATGAGATTTAAATAAGATAATACATGTAAAGCACTTAATACAGTGCTTGGCCAAGAGTAAGAGATCAGTAAATGTTAACTGGTATCAAGGGGTCATATTTATTATGTGCCTTCTGTATACAAGGTGCCAGGTTAGGTTCTATGAGGAATAAACCAGAGTCTCAAGAATGGAATTCAAGCCCTTTTGGTGTTACAATTGTGCCTGGAGCTTGGTGGTTAATGCTGAGGAGGCAGAGGCTGGGTGGCATCCATATTTTGTCTCTTTAGAACCATAAATTTTATCAAATAATTTCTATAAAACACAGTGTTGATTGGAAGCATCAACACAGGAAAGATTTGACTAAGGTTAGGTTCTTCCTCGGAATGGTACATATTGTCATTTCTTGTGAGCAAATTAAAACATTTTATCATTTACTGTTGGCTACTGGTAGCCATAATCAAAGCAAACCATGTTTGTCAAATAAACTTGACAAAAAAGGGTAGTCATGATCCTATTTAATGAATCTCCTACTAATTTTTCTGTGTTAAAAAGACATCAGTTTGTTCCCAGGCATACATATCTCTTACTCTATTTCATCTCCATATTGCTGCTATCAGAACGAGTACCAGCAGGCTATTTCTGTGGAATTTTCTGAGCCACGTGAGAGAGAAGCACAGTGTACTCTTAGAACAAGATCTGTCCTGCCTTTCCTGTGTTCCAGAGTCTACTTTGGTTGAGAGAAATAGAATGAGCTTCTGTTTGGGGAGGAACTTTGGGTTTTTATATATTTCTTAAAACAGAAAATGGTGAGCATTCTGATGGTAGAAGTCCTGTATCAGTTTTAGTTTGAGAGAATCGTGTTTGACCTGGTTGTAGATGATCAGAGTCAGCTGCAGTCTGGTGTAGGCTAAGCCTTCTGACCCATAGGAGGATAGGACCAGGGGCTGGGCCTTAGAGTGTCTCCCAGAGGCCTCTTAAGATATTGCTTCAGCCCCTTAACTCAGTGTTGTCTTGGAAAAAAATCTTTTAGGACCTCACTTTCCCATCAGTAAAATGGGATTACTTCTTGCAGTTGTATTAAAGATTACAAAAAAAATTACATGTAAAGCACACAGCATGCTGCCTTTCAGGGGTTA